>NW_028300524.1:32631-58067 GCF_049724085.1 Artemia sp. Qi Xiang Cuo
CTGGTTGTCCACTTTAGCTCCATGATGTAAAAGTAGCCCAGTAGCTGTTTCATTTTTACTAATATGTCGATTCTTAGCAGCAATATGAAGAGGGGTTACACAATCTTTTCCCTTAGAATCAACATTAGCACCTCTATCTAGAAGTATTTTGATAACTTCTGTCGTACCTTTTTCAGCAGCAAAGTGCAATGGAGTAAACCCTTTTCGCCGCCTTGAATTACATATATAATCAACACAGGCTCCATATTTTAGAAGAAGCTCTACTATTTGTACACATCCTGTCTGAGCAGCAGCATGCAATAAACCTGTGCCATTAATGTCTCTGGAATCTACGTTAGCTCCGTATTTTAAAAGTAGCTCAGTAATTCCAATATTTTTATTTTCAATTGCATTACAAAGTGGAGTTTTGCCACATTTATTCTCAGCATCAATTCTAGCACCTCTATTTAAAATCATTTCAACAATTTCCATACGACCACTCATAACACCACAATGAAGAGGAGTAGACTTTTTTCTGCGGACTTTTTTCTGGACTTTTTTCTGGAGAGGACTTTTTTCTGCTTCTACATCAACATTAGGTCTTCTACTTAAAAGCAAAGCAACAATTTCTGTGTTTCCGTTTTGAGCAGCAATATGAAGCAGTGTGTAGCCTCTTTTTGAAGTTGAAGTAAGTGCACAATCAACAGGAGCTCCAAATTCTAAAAGAAGTTCAGCAATTTCGGTAAAACCCTTTCTGGCCGCAACATGAAGAAGACTTGTACCATCATTGTCTCTCTCATTAACATCAGCTCCATTCTTTAACAGGCATGCAGTAATTTCTATTTTTTTATTTTTAACCGCGTAGTCAAGTGGAGTTTCACCTTTGCTAGTTTTTGCATCAATTCTAGCCCCTCTGTCTATCATCATCTGAACAACTTCTTCATCACAAAACTGAGCAGCATTATGAAGAGGAGTTATATGAGGCTTTTTAGTTTTCCTGTTAACTTTTGGCAGACCAAAAACACTGATTAGCTCCTTAACTCTTTCTAGTTTACCTTCGCGAACTGCAGAATATAAACTGCTCCAGTTATTTTGATTATCTTGCATATTCGCTTTAATCCTTACTGTCAGGTGTAAAGATGTTGACTAATGTCTATTGATTAACCACTGATTGTTGATTATTTATTGATTAAACACTGATTAAACACATGATTAAACACTAGTCAATTATTGCTCTCGAGCCGAGTTTCCATTCCAAGGAGTCTTTTTACTGGTCATTTCAATCGCTTCAAAGGTTGAGGGATTGACTTGTGGCTCCAAGATCTGTTTTGAGATACTGATGGATTTCATTGGCTAAAGCAGCTTCCCCTGAAAGCTACATTTGCTCCAACATGCAGCTTGTTAGTTATCCTCTAAAAAAGGGAAAATGACTATAATTCATTAAATTCTGATCGTTTTTTAAAATAATGCTGGGAAATCCGGGTCTCTCTCCATGGAAAATTCCCTTCCCCAAGAATTCCCTTCCGACATTTTGTACATAGGAGCTTGAAACCACTACAGTAGGTTTCTCAGGTATGCTAAATCTGATGGTATGATTTTCATTAAGATCAATTGATGTTTTGTGGATGCTACCCCCTTTTTCAAAAATGGAGGAAAATTTTCTCAGTCCCGTAACTTTTGATGGGTACAATAAAATTTGATGAATTTGATATATTTTGAACAAGCATTAAAATTTGATTCTTTTGATGTATCTATTTATCTATACTTCCCAAGGAATTCAACCCCCCCCCCCCCAACCACCTACTCCTTGTCTCTTTCTTAGACCCCTTGTCCCCAACCCCTTGTCTCTTTCTTAGAACTAATTCTGTATTTGTATGAAGACTCAATGAGAGTTGGGACGTTTTGGTATTAAAATGCACCCTCTTAGGCATCTCCTTCCCTCCTTAAATAGCCAAAATATTTTTAAGAAATGTACACAGTTCACTGTCTTAGCTAAATTCTTGTTTTTTACAATTCCAAACATTTGCATGAAAGGGCTTTAAACCTGTAAAATGGAGTTCCATGATTGTTTTGTATTAAGAGAAAAGAGGGAGCTGATAAAACTCATTTACAACACTATCAAAATCTGGGACTGTATTATTTTTTAATCCTTTTAATACTGTCACTAATTCTTCGTCACAAAATAAACCTTCCTTCAATACCAATGTGTCACAAACGTCTACATTCTTTTCTATATCTTTTCAAACTCTATCACGGTTCAACCTATTCTCAGTGTTCCTGGGTAGAAGGAATATTTGGCTTGTAACCATAATTAGTTTACCAGGGATGGAGTGCTTTGGAAGATGCTGAAATAGCTCATTCAAGTGGTAAGAAAATTTTTTGTCCATGAAAAGCACAGTATAAATATATATATAAGAAGTAGCGAAAAGTTAGTTCAAAAATGGGACACATCAAAGATCTTCCATAATCCCACTGGTTCTAGGCGTTTACACCCCCGGCGATGACCCCCCTCCTGAAAAATACCCCCCTCGGAAATACACCCCCCTTGGAAAATACACCCCCCTTGGAAAATACCCCCTGAATATATCCCCCGCAGTAAATCCCCCCCCCCACGGAAAATAACCCCCTCCCCTGGTGGAAATTAAGGCTTTCCAAATTTGAGAATTTTATTTGAGTTTTATTTTTTTTATTTCAATAGGGGGAACGAATTTTGGTACTTGTGTTTTATGAGCCACTCACTCAAGTTTACGCTGTATAAAATTCGATAACGCCCCAGTTTTTTTGTTAATTTTTCGTTACTTTACAAATAAATTTGGGCTATATATTTGCATATTATGGGGGGGGGGCTAAAGTATAACGGGTCTGCATGCAAAATGTATTTGGTACAATTATTCTGCATATTAGATAGATATATAGAAAAGTATATTTTAAAGCCAAATATACGGCCGTGAACATAGTAAACTAACATAATGAAAGGCACACATAACATAAACGTTGATCAGCGATCATAGGCAGCGCAATAGCGCTGCCTAAGTAAAGAACGATGTGGACACAATGTATTATTTATTTTTCTTTTTTCTTCTCCATACCCGGGCACTTCGTATCGGAGGAGTTGTCGTAGAAACTTAGAAAAGGGCTCATTCGATGGGAAATTGGAGTGGCTAGTGCCCTTTTTAATAGTCGAAAGACATAGGAGGGCAACTAGCCTCCCCCCTCCCCCACGCCCATCATTCCTCCAAACATATCCAATCAAAATTTTGAGATAGCCATTTTGTTCAGCGTAGAAAATATCTTTTTGAGGAGGACACTCCCCCACAACCCTCGGGACAAGGGTTTTAAGTTATGCCCTGGGGGCATATAAGGTTTTTATAGAAGGCGTTGTCGTAGAAACTTCAAAAAAGGCTCATTCGATAGGAAATTCAAAGGGCTAGGGCAATTTTTAATAGTCGAAACTGATTGGAGGGCAACTAGCACCCCCACACCCATCATTCCGCCAAACACATCCAATCAAAATTTGCAGGTATTCATTTTGTTCAGCGTAGTTGACTTCCATATAGAAATTATCATATTGAGGATGACACTGCCCCATAACCCTCAGGGGCAAGGGTTTTAAGTTATGCCCTGGGGGCATATAAGGTTTTTATAGAAGACGTTGTCGTAGAAAATTCAAAAAGGCTCATTCGATTGGAAATTCAAAGGGATAGTGCCCTTTTTAATAGTCGAAAGTGATTGGAGGGCAACTAACCCCCTCTCACGCCCACCTTTTCCCCAAACACATCCAATCAAAATTTTGAGATAGCCATTTTATTCAACGTAGTTTGAAGTTGTGTAAATTAGGTCTCTGAGGATGACATCCCCCTCACAGCCCTCAGGACAAGGGTTGTAAGTTATGCCCTGGGGCATATAAAGTTTGTATAGAACGCGTTGTCGTAGAAACTTCAAAAAGGGCTCAATCGATTAGAAATTAAAATGTCCAGTGCGCTTTTTAATAGTCGAAAGTAATTGGAAGGCAACTAATACCCCTTCCACGCCCACCATTTCCCCAAACACATCCAATCAAAATTTTGAGATAGCCATTTTTTCCCACGCAGTTTAAAGTTCAGTAAATTATACGTTTGAGCAGGACACTCTCCCCACAGCCTTCTGGGCAAGGTTTATAAGCTATGCACTGGGGGCATATAAGTTTTTATTGAAATGTTTGTCCTAGAAACTTGAAAAAAGGCTCAATCGATTGGAAATTCAAAGGGCCAGTGCACTTTTTAATAGTTGAAAGTGATTGGAGGGCAACTAGCCCCCCTCTCTCGCCCACCCTTTCCCCAAACATATCAGTCTTCTGGGCAAGGGTTATAAGTTATGCTCTCGGGGCAGATAAGGTTTTTATTGAAATCTTTGTCGTAGAAACTTGAAAAAGAGCTCATTCAATTGTAAATTCAAAGGGTTAGTGCCATTTTTAATAGTCGAAAGTGATTTGAGGGCAACTAATCCCCCTCTCACGCCCACCTTTTCCCCAAAAACATCCAATCAAAATTTTTAGATAGCCATTTTATTCAACGTAGTTGAAAGTAGTGGAAATTAGGTCTTAAAGGATGACAACCCATCTCCCCTCACAACCCTCAGGGCAAGGGTTGTAAGTTATGCCCTGGGAGCATGTAACGTTTTTATAGAAAGCGATGTTGTAAATACATCAAAAAGGGCTCATTCAATTGAAAATTATAAGAGCTAGTGCCCTTTTAATAGTCGAAAAAGATTGAAGGGCAACTAACCCCCCTGTCACGCCCACCATTTCCCCAAACACATCCAATCAAAGTTTTGAGATATCCATTTTGTTCAACGTAGTCGAAAGTCCTGGAAATTAGGTCTTATAGCATGATAACCACATCAGAGCCCTCAGTGCAAGGGTTGTACGTTATGCCCTGGGGGCATATAAGGTTTATATAGAAGGTTGTTGTAGAAATTTCAAAAGGGGCCCATTTGATTTGAAATTGAAATTGCCCTTTTTAATAGTCGAAAGTGATTGGAGAGTATTTAACCCCCCTCTCACGCCCACCATGTCCCCCAACACAGCCAATCAAAGTTTAGAGATAGGCATTTTGTTCAACGTAGTTGAAAGTTCGGGAAATTATGTATTTAAGGATGACAAACCCCCCAGAGTCCCCAGGGCAAAGGTTGTAAGTTATGCCCTAGGGGCATATACGGTTTTTAATGATAGAGTTGTCGTAAAAACTTCAAAAGAGGCCCATTCAATTGGAAATTGAGAGGGCTAGTGCCCATTTGAATAGTTGAAAGTGATTGGAAGGTAAGTAACCCCCCTCTCACGCCTACCATTTCCTCACACATCCAATCACAATTTTCAGATAGCCATTTTGTTCAACATAGTAGAAAGATCTGAAAATTAGATCTTTGAGGATGACAACCCCCCCCCCAGCCCTCAGGGCAAGGGTTGTAACTTGTCCCCTGGGGGCATGTAAGGTTTTATTGAAAGCGTTGTCGTAGAAACTTCAAAAGGGCTCATTTGTTTGGAACTTGAAAAGGCTAGTCACTTTTTTAATAGTTGAAAGTGATTGGAGAAAGACTAACGCTCCTCTCACGCCTACCATTTTCCCAGACACATCCAATCAAAATTTTGAGATAGCCAATTTGTTTAACGTAGTTGAAAGTTCTGGAAATTAGGTCTTAAAGGATTACCATCACTCTCAGATCCCTTAGGGTAAGGGTTGTAATTTATGCCCTGGGGGCATATAAGGTATTGTTAGGAAGTGTTGTCGTAAAAGATCAAAAAGGGCTCATTCGATTAGAGATCGAAAGACCTAGTGCCCTTTTTAATAGTCGAATGTGACTGGAAGGCTTGACATTTTTATAGTAAAGATCGATGTGGGTATAATGTATTATTTTTTGTTGTTGTTGTTGTTTAGACCAGGGCACTTTGTATCGAAGGAGTTGTCGTAAGAACTTCAAAAAGGGCTCATTCGATTGAAAATAGAAACGGCTGATGCCCTTTTTAATAGTCGAAAGTGATTGAAGGGAAACTAATCCCCCTCCCACACCCACCCTCCCATTTGACATTATGTTTAAGAACTAAATGTTGCCATAAGATTAAATCAAAATGCACTGTGTTAATGCTAATTCCCAAAAAGGCTTCTCAGCAATATCCCAAGAACGACTGAGGGTATTATGTTCAATCTTTTGGGGCTACTTCTGCTCTTAAAATTTAACCAAATCAAAATAGCGTAAGTATATCCAAGCTTTCAAAGAAAGTAAACAGATTTTTTTGCGAATGGTATCAAGTTTTCCATTTCAGGTCAACTAGAGGAGTTATGAAACTAAATTAAACACTGCTATTTGTGTCCAGATTTTTAAGAGGGTGTATGATGTTAAAAATTGCTGGAAATTTTTCTCCAGCATAGAGATAGCTGGCCAAACTATAAATTCTTTAAAAAACGAAAAGATTTAAAGCATTATTTTCTTTTTCTCTGAAAAGACTTTGTCAATATAAAACGAACAAAAATTAACTAAAAAAAAAAATTTCGACAAAATAAGTTTTTCAAAGAAAAGTAAAGAACTCCATTGAACAAAAAATGAGCAAAATTAAAATCAATTAATCTACCAGTCGCGAAAGTACCACGAATCAGCATTTATAATAAATGAAGCCCAAAACAAACAAAAATGACTATGATTAACCGCGTCAAGCTCAAAATGAGCAGAAATTAACATAATTTGGGCTCAAAACCCCTATACATTCCCAAGGCAAGAATAAAAGTTGCCCTTTACAGAAAAAAATACAAATGAATATGCATTATCAGTTTAATATACATATACTGATATTTGGTAATCAAAATGTTAAGATTATTTGATTTATTAAAGTTATAAAAGTAAAAACACTTATATTTTTTTCAGTAAAGTGCACAATTTTATATATAGAAATTGAGTTTTTGAGGAGGACACTCCCCCACAGCCCTCAGGGCAAGGGTTGTAAGTTATGCCCTGAGGGCATATAAGGTTTTAATAGAAGGTTTTGTCGTAGAAACTTCAAAAAAGGGCTCAATCGATTGGAAATAGAAAGGGCTCGTGCCTTTTTTAATAGTCGAAAGTGATTGGAGGGCAACAAATCCCCCTCTCAAGCCCACCTTTTTCCCAAACACATCCAATCCAAAATTGGAGATAGCCATTTTGTTCAACGCAGTTGAAAGTTCCGGAAATTAGGTCTTTGAGGGTGGCAACCCCCCACAGCCCTCAGGGCAAGGTTTGTAGGTTATGCCCTGGGGGCATATAAGGTTTTTTTTATAGAAAGTGTTGTCGTAGAAACTTCAAAAAGGGCTCATTTGATTGGAAATTGAAGTGGCTAGTGCCCTTCTTAATAGTCGAAAGTGATTGTAAGGCAACTAAAACCCCTTCCACACCCACCATATATCCAAACATAAGTATAGTCCAAGGTACTATTTCTGAGAGTCCTATGTACCAAACAGGTTTTTCTGATAGTCCTATTCTACAGGGGCATTACACTCTTTCTTTGTCAAGAGATTTATGCAATTTCAAAGTTCAATGTCTTTTTTTAGTGATAAATCAAAACCAGCATGTCTTGTTTTCGCTGCTATGCAATTATTTTTTCTCAATTTACATCTTAGTGTTAACTGGGCAATGACTAAAGGAACATTTGAAGGTGGAGAAAAAAAGGGGTAATTAGCGATTGGATAATTTTAACAAGAATTTTTGAAAAAGGTAATTACTTCTTTAGTTTACGAGATTTGCGAATTTTTTGCGAAAAGATATTTGCGTAAAGGTATTGCGATGGTTAAGAATGCCTCACGGGTAATTAAAGAATGGGATGCTTGCATCAACAATACAAAGAATAAGCTCAGATAATTAATAGATTTGACTCTTACAAGAGACATTGCTAGAAAGTATTCAATAGCTTAATTGAAAAGTAACGATAGAATGACATTGTGACTTGACCTAGCTTTACCTCGCCGATGTGGTCTGTATAATACATAAGTAACGTTTGAAAACTATTGTCAATTTAAAAATAAAGCAATCGGAGATGTTTGATTAACCTTTGCAAAAAAAAGGGTAATGGGATTTGTGAATTGGAGGAGATGCCATGATTATGTACTGTATAATACACAAGTGATGTTTTGGAGCGTATTGTCAATTTAACGAGAAAATGACTGAAAAGTGTTTTGAGGGAGATGGGTTGCATGGAGGGCTGAGTTGCATGAGAGTTCAGTTAACGGGGGTACAGTTACACGGGGGATTCGCTTATACAGGGGTTGAGTTACAAGAGGGTTCAGGTGCACGGGGGTTTAGTTAAATGGGGATTGCGTTCCACGAGAGTACGAGAAAATGACTGAAAAGTGTTTTGAGGGAGATGGGTTGCATGGAGGGTTGAGTTGCATGAGAGTTCAGTTAAAGAAAGTACAGTTACCCGGGGGTGTCGGTTATACAGGGGTTCAGTTACCAGGGGGTTCAGTTGCACGGGGGTTGAGTTAAATGGGGATTGAGTTCCACGAGAGTACGAGAAAATGACTGAAAAGTGTTTTGAGGGAGATGGGTTGCATGGAGGGTTGAGTTGCATGAGAGTTCAGTTAAAGGGGGTACAGTTACAAGGGGGTTTCGGTTATACAGGGGTTCATTTACAAGGGGGTTCAGTTGCACGGGGGTTGAGTTAAATGGGGATTGAGTACCATGAGAGTAGTGCTTTGTCGTGGTTTAGCTTGTCACAGTTTTAAAAGAGCTTTACGGGGATTGAGAGACTCAGTTGCATAATTCCGTGTGATTTTTCTTTACTTGATGGTCATTAATAACGAAATTTTGTGTTAAATCAGTAGTTTTTGTATATTTTAAAAGAGCTTTAAAGGTATTTAGAAACTCAGGGACCTAATTTCGTGTTGTTTTTTTTTACTGTATGTCCCATTAAAAGAGAAATTTTTTTGTTAAATTATATGTTTTTGTATATTTTAAAAGAGCTTTAAGGTGTTTTAGGAACTCAGTTGACTGTTTACGTGTGATTTTTCTTTACTTGGTGGTCATTAAAAACGAAATTTTTGTGTTAAATCAGTAGTTTTTGTATCTTTTAAAAGAGCTTTAAGGAGTTTGAGAGACTCAGTTGTCTGATTCCGTGTGGTTTTTCTTCACTTAGTGGTCATTAAAAACGAAATTTGTGTGTTAAATAAGTAGTTTTTGTATCTTTTAAAAGAGCTTTAAGGGGTTTGAGAGACTCAGTTGCCTGATTCCGTGTTGTGGTTATACATGGGTTCAGTTACAAGTGGGTTCAGTTGCACGGGGGTTGAGTTAAATGGGGATTGAGTTCCACGAGAGTACGAGAAAATGACTGAAAAGTGTTTTGAGGGAGATGGGTTGCATGGAGGGTTGAGTTGCATGAGAGTTCAGTTAAAGGGGGTTACAGTTACACGGGGGTTTCGGTTATGCAGGGGTTCAGTTACAAGGGGGTTCAGTTGCACGGGGGTTGAGTTAAATGGGGATTGAGGTCCACGAGAGTAGTGCTTTGTCGTGGTTTAGCTTGTCACAGTTTTAAAAGAGCTTTACGGGGATTGAGAGACTCAGTTGCCTAATTCCGTGTGGTTTTTCTTTACTTGGTGGTCATTTAAATAGAAATTTTTATTTTAATTTTGTAGTTAGGGTATCTTTTATAAGAGCTATACGGGGTTTGAGAGACTCGGTTGACTGATTCAGTGTGCTTTGTATTCACTTGGTTGTCATTAAAAACGAAATTTTTGTGCTAAATAAGTAGTTTTTGTATATTTTAAAATAGCTATACGGGGTTTGAGAGACTCCTGTTGCCTAATTCCGTGTGGTTTTCCTTTACTTGATGGTTATTAAAAACGAAATTTTTGTGTTAAATAAGTAGTTTTTGTATCTTTTAAAAGAGCTTTACGGGGATTGAGAGACTCAGTTGCCGGATTCCGTGTGATTTTTCTTCTTTTCAGTAAAGACATTTGATATCCTAAAAGTGTTTAATTCAAACTTTTTTAAAACATCGAAATTTTTCAACTTTATTAAATTTTTTCTTTTTGTAAATAACTTAAAATGTCAAACATGCTTACAGTTCTAACAATTGCGCTCTGTGATTGGTCAGGGACACGAAGTGACTTCCCCACTGGTATTCTATGACCGGTTATTGACACTACCTAATCGATTGCATGTATTAAATCAGTATTTCTTACGCAGTGGAACGATAAACACATAAGTCATATCTTTAAAAAAAAATTGAAGATGGAGCATTTTAATAAAGTGTGTTTACATAACAAGGTTATTGAAGCATTGAATGCTGACAAAGAGAAGTATTTAAACTTTGAATCAAGTACAGGTGGTAGCGCTATTGGAAATGTATGCATGCATTGTCATGACAGTAAGGAATTAAATTTCTTTGGAATACCGAAAAAATTCAACTCTTATGTTGGTGGTTATGCGAGATTGAGATCTTCAGAGATGATTGCACTCAAAGAGAATGCCAACATAAAAATAATCAATGATGATAGAGGACAACTCCTTGCTACTGTTGCAGGTAACACATTACCTACTGATACATCCAATCGTCACCTTTCGGGTATTAGCATTCAACGGAAGATCAATAAAAGAAAGGCCTACTCTTCTACTAATATCGTAAACCATATTTTGTCTACGTGCCGGAACTGTTACCTGTGTAAAAATAATGTGATAATAGACAGTGATATTGCCAGAAAAATAAAAGGGCATTGTCAGAAAATATCACGATGGAATATAAAGATGAATCGATGAAAAACAAAGCACCAGCAAACGTTACTGCCATTGATCAAACAGTCATTGAACCAAATAGTACCAAAGACGAAAAGCATATTGAGCCTGTTGATGAGACACCAGTAAAAATTGTGTATGACTCAAAATGGAATAATGATTATTCTACTGATTACGAACTAAGAGAAGACAATAGCTATAATATCAAGAGAGAACCTGATGAACTATTTTATGGAACAGATTCAAAATGTCCATAGTTAATCATTGATATTAATAATCTATCATAATATATTTTTGTATTAATAATTTACATAGCATTATTTCATTAAAAATATATTATGCATTACATTGTTATGTGTTCATTATTTTTAGAGTAAGCTAGCATATCAAACGTTTAGAATGTCTAATAAAACGTCGGAGATGTAAGAAAAGGAATTTGCATGCATCTATAGTCAGACACATGGGAACAAATTCTTTCTTGAATTCGCCTCCTGGATAAATAAAAAAAAGACATTTCATTCAAGAAATTATGACGAAACTCTAAGTAAGCAACAAACTTTTTCTTGAAGTTACCTCATGGATACACAATGCAGAAATTTCATTTAAGAAATTATGAAAAATTGTAAGTAAGTAGCAAATTCTTTCAAAAATATGTTTATACGTTTAAGCAATAAATATCTTTAAGCTTAACCCGTCTTTATTCTTTAGAATAGTTTTATGCATTTCATTAAATTATGAAGAAATTGTAAGTAAGTAACAATATCTTTCTTGAATTCGCTTCCTGGACACAATACAGATATTTAATTCAAGAAATCATAATAAAATCGCAAGTAAGTAATAAAGTCTTTATTGTTTTCACCTATTGGATACACAATACTGAAATTTCATTCAAGAAATTATGAAGGAATTGTAAATAGGTAACACACTCATGTTACCTCATGGATACACAATGCAGAAATTTCATTTAAGAAATTATCAAAAATTGTAAGTACGCAGCAAATTCTTTCTTTAATTCGCCTTCTGGATAAATAAAAAAGACATTTCGTTCAAGAAATTATGACAAAATTCCAAGTAAGTAACAAACTCTTTATTGTTTTTATGACTTAGATACACGATGTAGAAATTTAATTCAAGAAATTATGAAAAAATTCTCAGTAAGTAACAATTTCTTTCTTGAAGTCAACTCTTGGATACACAGTACGGAAATTTTATTTAAGAAATTATGAAAAAAACCAATTTCTTTCTTGAAGTCAACTCTTGGATACACAATACGGAAATTTCATTCAAGAAATTATGAAAATATTTGTAAGTAAGTAACAAACTCTTTTTGTTACTGTATATTCAAGAGGTGAAATCAATAAAGAGCCTGCTACTTACTTACAAATATTTTTTAGAATTTATTGAATGCACTTTCTTGAGTGTGCTTATCCAATATTTTGCGAAAATTCATAAATCTATGCTGAATGTATATATGTTAATAATTTCTTGTATGAAAGGAATATGTCGTTTCGCTAATATAAATGCTTTTTTTATAATGAGAAAAAAAAAGCTAAGAACGAGAGATTTTTTTCAAGTAGTATTTTCTTTAGTCTCTACTTCATATCTAAGAGGTGAAACTAAGAAAGATTTTGGTAATTACATACAAAAGTTTACATAATTTCTTGAATTAAATTTCCGTATTGTGTATCCAAGAGTTGACTTCATGAAAGAAATGGTTACTTAATTAGAATTTTTTAATAATTTCATGAATTTAATTTATGAATATTATACATAAATCTTTAAATAAATAAATATTTGTAATTATATAGCAATTTTTCATAAATTACTGAAAGACATGACTTTTTTGTTTTTTTTTTGTTTATCCAAATAGTTAATTAAAGAAGATATATGCTACTTAGACTTATAATATTTGAATAATTTATTTAATTTAATTTCTAAGTCGTATATATAACTAGTGAAAAAAATAAAGTTTTTTAATTACTTAGAATTTTGTGATAATTTCTTGAACGAAATGTCTTTTTTGTTTTTTTTTGTTTATCCAACAGGTGAATTCAAGAAAGAATTTGCTACTTAGACTGATAATTTTTTCATAATTTCTTTCTAATTTCTTTCTAATTTCTTTCTAGAATTAAATTTCTACTTCGTATATCTAACTCGAGAAAATAATAAAGAGTTTGTTAGTTACTTAGAATTTTGTCATAATTTCTTGTACGAAATTTCTTTTTTGTTTGTCCAACAGGTAAATTCAAGAAAGAATTTGATACTTAGTTACAATTATTTAATAATTTATTGAATCAAATATCCGTATTGCGTATCCAATAGTTGAATTCCATAAAGAAATTTTTACTTACTTATAATTTTTCAATAATTTCTTGAATTAAATTACTACATCATTTAGCTAATAGAAAATTTTTTGTGATAAATAGAAAAAAAAGTTACTTACTTGCAATTTTTTCACAATATCTTGAATGAAGTATCTGTACTGTATATCCAAGAGGTGAAGTCAATAAAGAGTTTGTTACTTACTTACAAATATTTTCATAATTTCTTGAAGGAAATTTCCGTATTGTGTATACAAAAAATGACTTCAAGAAAGATATTGTTAACTGCTGAGTATTTTTTTATAATTTCTTGAATCAAATTTTTACATCGTGTATCTAAGTCATGAAAATCTTGAATGAAATATCCTTATTTTGTATCAAAGAGATGACTACAATAAAGAAATTGTTACTTACTGAGAATTTTTTCCTAAATTCTCGAATTAAATTTCTACAACGTATATCTAAGTGAAAATTTTTGTTGATGAAAAGAAAAAAAAAAGTTACCTACTTGCGTGTTTTTCATATTTTCTAGAATGAAGTATCTGTACTGTATATCCAAGAGTTAAAAACAAAAAGGGTTCGTTACTTACTCACAAATATTTTCATAAGTTCTTGAATGAAATTTCCGTATTATTTATCAAATATTTTACTAATATATATATATTGTTTTTTTTTTCATAATATCGCGACTGTATCTATTGTATTGTGTATCCAAGAGCTGACTTAAATGATGAAATTGCTACTACAAGGTAATGTTTTCATTGAACCTTGAATGACATGTATAAATCGTGGAGATAATTCAAGACATCAATAAAGAGTTCTTTACTTACTATATAGTTCGTCGTAATTTATCTAACATAATATCTTTTTGTTTATTCAGCTGGTTAATTCAAGAAAGAATTTGCTACTTACTTGGAATTTTTTCCTAATTTCTTTAATGAATTGTCTTTTTATTTTACCCAGGAGGCGAATTCAAGAAAGAATTTGCTACTTACTTAAAATTTTTTATAATTTCTTAAATTATATTTCTGCATTGTGTATTCATAATGTAACATGAGTGTGTTACCTATTCACTGGTTAATCATATTTTATAGAAGTAAATGTTAGTTCTGTGCGTCCAATAGTGTAAAACAATAAATACAGCATTAATTACCTTTTATTTTATAATTGACTCTTGTAATAAAGCTCTGTAGTAGTTCAATAAAGCGAATTCCAGAAATCTATTTTTAATTACTTAAAATTTATTAATAATTTAATGAAATGAATAAAACTATTCTGAAGAATAGAGACGGGTTAAGCTTAAATATATTTATTGCTTAAACGTATAAACATATTTTTGAAAGAATTTGCTACTTACTTACAATTTTTCATAATTTCTTAAATGAAATTTCTGCATTGTGTATCCATGAGGTAACTTCAAGAAAGAGTGTGGTTCTCAATGATATATTCATAATAAATTTATTTAAATATATATCTTTTTTTTATTTATCCAGGGATTAACTTAAATAAAGAATTTGTTCTCCCGTGTCTGACAATATACTTATACAAATTTCTACGCTTAAATATCCGACGTTGGATTGTACCGTCTATACGATTGATATGGTCTGTTCCTCTCAAAATAACTAGAATGTAAAACTGTAATGCATAATATATTTTTAATGAAATAATGCTATGTAGAATATTAATACAAAAAATATATTATGATACATTATTAATATCAATGATTAACTTTGGACATTTTGAATCTGCTCCATAAAATAGTTCACCATGTTCTCTCTTGATATTGTAGCTATTGTCTTCTCTTAGTTCGTAATCAGTATAATAATAATTATTCTATATTGAATAATAGACAGGAGGATGTGTTGTAAAATCGGAAGGTCCTCGAAGCGGGCCAACTTCGTGACTATGATGAGATATATTTGCCCGACGGTTGGCGTTCCCATTTTATGTTACTTCTTGTTTCATCGATTCAGCTTTCTATTCTATATTGAAAGCTTCTTAATCTGAACATTTTATTTTTCTTTAACTTTCATTGTCTATTATCACATTATTTTTACACAGGTAACAGTTTCGGCACGTAGAAACGATATGGTTTGCGATATTAGTAGCAGAATAGGCCTTACTTTTATTGACCTTTCGTTGAATGCTAATACCCCGAAAGGTGACGATTGGATTTATCAGTAGGTAATGTGTTACCTGCAACAGTAGCAAGGAGTTGTCCTCTATCATCAATAATTATTTTTATGTTAGCATTCTTTTTGAGTGCAATCATCTCTGGAGATCTCAATCTCACATAACCGCCAACATTAGAGTTGAGTTTTTTCGGTATTCCAAAGAAATTTAATTCCTTACTGTCATGACAATGCATGCATACATTTCTATTAGAGCTACCACCTATAATTGTTTCAAAGTTTAAATACTTCACTTTGTCATCATTAAATTCTAAAATAGACTTGTTATTTCAAAACCATTTATTAAAATATTCAATCTTCCCTTTTTTTTTTCAAAGATATTAATATTTTTTTTATCAAAAAACAGCGTAAAAAAATACTTATTTAATAACTGCACTAGAGTATGTATTGTCAATAACCTGTCGTATAAAAAAAGTGGGTAAGTTAAATCTTGTATCTGACCAATCACAGAGCGCAATTGTTAGAACTGTAAGAATATTTTGACATTTTAAGTTATTTACAAAAAGAAAAAATTTAATAAAGTTGAAAAATTTCGATGTTTAAAAAAAGTTTAATTAAACACTTTTAGGATATCGAATGTCTTTACTGAAAAGAAGAAAAATCACACGGAATCCGGCAACTGAGTTTCTCGATCCCTGTAAAGCTCTTTTAATAGATACAAAAACTACTTATTTAACACAAAAATTTCGTTTTTAATGACCATCAAGTAAAGGAAAACCACACGGAATTAGGCAACTGAGTCTCTCAAACCCTGTATATCTATTTTAATTGATACAAAAACTAATTATTTAACACAAAAATTTCTTTGTTAATGACTACCAAGTGAAGAAAAACCACACGGAATCAGGCAACTGAGTCTCTCAAACCCATTCAAGCTCTTTTAAAAGATACAAAAACTGCTTATTTAACACAAAAATTTCGTTTTTAATGACAACCATGTGAATAAAAAACACACGGAATCAGGCATCTGAGGCTCTCAAACACCTTAAAGCACTTTTAAAAGTTACAATAACTACTTATTTAACACAAAAATTTCGTTTTTAATGACCATCAAGTAAAGAAAAATCACACGGAATTATGCGACTGACTCTCTCAAACCCCGTAAAGTTCTTTTTAAAAGTATGACAAGCTAAACCACGACAAAGCACTACTCTCGTGGAACTCAATCCCCATTTAACTCAGCCCCCGTGCAACTGAACCCCCGGGTAACTGAACCCCTGTATAACCGAAACCCCCGTGTAACTGTACCCCCTTTAACTGACCTCTCATGCAACTCAACCCTCCATGCAACCCATCTCCCTCAAAACACTTTTCAGTCATTTTCTCGTACTCTCGTGGAACTCAATCCCCATTTAACTCAACCCCCGTGCAACTGAACCCCCTGGTAACTGAACCCATGTATAACCACCACAAGGAATCAGGCAACTGAGTCTCTCAAACCCCTTAAAGCTATTTTAAAAGATACAAAAACTACTTATTTAACACACAAATTTCGTTTTTAATGACCACAAAGTGAAGAAAAACCACACGAAATCAGACAACTGAGTCTCTCAAACTCCTTAAACCTCTATTAAAAGATACAAGAACTACTTATTTAACACAAAAATTTCGTTTTTAATAATCATCAAGTTAAGAAAAATCCCATATAATCAGGCAACTTATTACAACTAACCCTTTTAATCTATATTAACTTATACAAAAACTACTTTATTAACCCAAAAAATTTCGCTTATAATGACTACCAATTAAAGAACAACCACACGGAATTTGGCAAACCAGTATCGCAAACAACGTCAAGATTTATTAATATATACAAAAACTACTTATTTAACACAAAAATTTCGTTTTTTAATGACCACCAAGTAAAGAAAAATCACACGGAATTAGGCAACTGAGTCTCTCAATCCCCGTAAAGCTCTTTTAAAACTGTGACAAGCTAAACCATAACAAAGCACTACTCTCATGGAACTCAATCCCCATTTAACTCAACCCCCGTGCAACTTAACCCCCTTGTAACTGAACCCCTGTATAACCGCACCCCCCGGGTAACTGGACCGCCGTTAACTGAACTCTCCTGCAACTCAACCCTCCATGCAACCCATCTCCCTCAACACATTTTTAAGTAATGTTCTCGTACTCTCGTGGAACTCACTCCCCATTTAACTCAACCCCCGTGCAACTTAACCCTCTTGTAACTGAACCCCTGTATAACCGAAACCCCCGTGTAACTGTCCCTTCTTTAACTGAACTCTCATCCAACTCAACCCTCCATGCAACCCATCTCCCTCAAAACACTTTTCAGTCATTTTCTCGTACTCTAGTGGAACTCAATCCCCATTTAACTCAACCCACGTGCAACTGAACCCTCTTGTAACTGAACCCCGGTATAACGGAAATCCCCGTGTAACTGTACCTCCTTTAACTGAACTCTCATGCAACTCAGCCCTCAATGCAACCCATCTCCCTCAAAACACTTTTCAGACATTTTCTCGTTAAATTGACAATACGCTCCAAAACATCACTTGTGTATTATACAGTACATAATCATGGCATCTCCTCCAATTCACAAATCCCATTACCCGTTTTTTTTGCAAAGGTTAATCAAACATCTCCGATTGCTTCTTTTTAAATTGACAATACTTTTCAAACGTTACTTATGTATTATACAGACCACATCGGCGAGGTAAAGCTAGGTCAAGTCACAATCTAATTCTATTGTTTCTTTTCAATTAATTTGCTTAATGCCTTCTATCACTGTCTCTTGTAAAAGACAAATGTATTAAGTCTAGGAGCCCAGTATTTGAACTATTGATGAAAACACTTCCTACCATTACAACATGTGATGCAGTTCTAACAATTGCACTACCTTTAAACAAATACCTGTTCGCAAAAAATTCACAAATCTCGTAAACTATAGTAGTAATTACCTTTTTCAAAAATTCTTGTTAAAATTATCCAATCGCTAATTACCCCTTTTTTTCTCCACCTTCAAATGTTCCTTTAGTCATTGCCCAGTTAACACTAAGATGTAAATTGAGAAAAAATAATTGCATAGCAGCGAAAACAAGACATGCTGGTTTTGATTTATCACTAAAAAAAGACATTGAACTTTGAAATTGCATAAATCTCTTGACAAAGAAAGAGTGTAATGCCCCTGTAGAATAGAATTATCAGAAAAACCTGTTTGGTACATAGGACTCTCAGAAATAGTACCTTGGACTATACTAACATATCCAATAAAAGTTTGAGATAGCCATTTTGTTCAAAGTAATTGAAAGGTCCTGAATTTATATCTTTGAGGATGACACTCCCCCCAGAGCCCTCAGTATAAGGGTTGTAAGTTATGGCCTGGAGAATATAAGGTTTTTATTGAAAGCTTTGTCGTTGAAACTTGAAAAAGGGCTAATTCGATTGGAAATTCAACGGGCTAGTGCACTTTTTAATAGTCAAAAGTGATTTGAGGGCAACTAACCCCCCTCTCACGTCCATGTTTTCCCCAAACACATCCAATGAAAATTTTTAAATAGCCATTTTGTTCAATGTAGTTAAAAGTTTTAGAAACTAGGTCTTTGAGGATATTACCCCCCTCAGAGCCCTCGGGGCAAGGGTTTTAAGTTATGCCCTGGGGGCATATCAGGTTTTTATAGATAGTAATGTTGTAGAAACTTCAAAAAGGGCTCATTCGATTGGAAATTAGAATGTCTTGTGCCCTTTCAATAGTCGAAAGTGATTGGAGGATAACTAACACTCTTCTCACACACACCATTTCCCCAAACACATCCAATAAAAAATTTGAGATAGTCATTTTGTTCGACGTAGTTAAAAAGTCCTTAAATTATGTTTTTGAGGATGACACTCCCCCACAGCCCTCAGGGCAAGGGTTGTAATTTATGCCCAGGGGGTATATAAGTTTTTTTTTATAGAAAGTGTTGTAGAAACTTCAAAAAGGAATCATTCAATTAGAAATTGAAACGGCTAGTGCCCTTTTTGATAGTTGAAAGTAATTGGATTGCAAGTAACCCCTCTCGCACGCCCACCATTTCCCCAAACACATCAAATCAAAATTTTTAGATAGTCATTTTGTTCAACGTAATTGGAAGGTCTGGAAATTATGTCTTTGAGGATGACAACCCCACAGCCCTAAGATCAAGGGTTGTAAGTTATGCCCTGGGGCATATAAGGTTTATATAGAGAGCGTTGCAGTAGAAACTTCAAAAAGGGCTCATTCGATTTGAAATTGAAAGGGCTAGTGCCCTTTTATATAGTCGGAAGTGATTGTAGGGCTACTAACCCCCTCTCATGCCCACTATTTCCCCTAACACACCCAATGAAAATTTTGAGATAGCAACTTTCTTCAACGTAGTTGAAAGTTCTGGAAATTAGGTCTTCGGGGATGAACCGCCTCCCCCCCCCCCCCGGGCAAGGGTTGTAAGTTATGCCCTGGGGGTATATAAGGTTTTTATTGAAAATGTTTTCGTAGAAACTTCAAAAGGGCTCTTTCAATTCGAAATTGAACAGGCTAGGGTCTTTTTCAATAGTCGAAATTGAGTGGGGGGCACCTAACTTCTCAAGCCCACCGTTTCCCCAAACATATTCAGTCAAAAGTTTTAGACGGCCATTTGCTTCAACGTAGTTAAAAGTTCTTGAAATTAGGTCTGTTAGGATGATAACCCCTCACAGATCTCAGGATAAGGGTTGTAATTTTTGCTATTGGGGCATATAAGGTGTTTATAGAAAGCGTTGTCGTAGAAACTCACAAAGGGCTCATTCGATTGGAAATTGAAAGGGCTAGTGCGCTTTTTAATGGTCAAAAGTGACTGAAAGGCTTGACATTTTTATACTAAAAAGATTGACGTGGGTACAATGTATTATTATTTTTTCCTTTTTTTTTAATTAGACCAGGGCAATTCGTATCGAAGGATTTGTCTTAAGAACTTCTAAAAGGGCTCTTTCGATTGAAAATAGAAAGGGCTAATGCTGTTGATAAAAGTCGAAAATGATTGGAGGGCAACTAGTCCCCCTCCAACGCCCACCCTCCCCTTTGCCCATTATGTTTAAAAACTAAATGTCGCCTTAAGATTAAATCAAACTGCAATTTATTAATGCTAATTCCCCATAAGGCATCTCAGCAGTATCCCAAAAATGACTGAAGGTATTATTTTCAATCTTTCGGGACTACTTCTGCTCTTAAAATTTGACAAAATCAAAATAGTGTAAGTGTATCCAAGCTATCAAAGAAAGTAAACAGATTTTTTTTTGCGAATGGTATCAAGTTTTCTATTTCAGGTCAACTAGAGGAGGTATGAGACTATATTAAACACTACTATTTATGTCAAGATTTTCAAAACGTTTGTATGCTGTTAAAAATTGCTGAAAATTTTCTCCAGCATACAAACAGCAGGCCAAACAATAAAGTCTTAAAAAAACGAAAAGATTAAAAGAATTATTTTCTTTTTCCCTGAAAAGACCATGTCAACATAAAACGAATAGAAATTAATTAAAAAAAACTTTTTCCACGCAATATGTTTTTCAAAGAAAAGTAAAGAACTCAATCAAACAAAAAAGAGCAAAAATAAAATCAAATAATCTACCAAGCGTGGAACTACCACAAATCAGTATCGAGAAACAAATGAAAACCAAAACGAACAGAAATTACAATAAATAACCGAGTCAAACTCAAAACGAAAAGAAATTAAGTTGAGTAGGGGTCAAAATCCCTGGTAGTTTCACGCTTGGTAGATTATTTGATTTTATTTTTGCTCATTTTTGGTTTAAGGGAATACTTTACTTTTCTTTAAAAAACTTAATTTGTGGAAAAAGTTGTTTTTTAATTAGTATTGATAAACAGAGGTTTACTTCCAAGTTGTTTTGGGTATATTTTTCAAATGCATCATTTTTCCAAAGCATATTTTGTTTCATGGATATATTTTTCCATGGGTAATTTTTTTTTCATGAAGATATTTTTAATATATCGATAAAAAGAGGTCTACTTCCAAGTTGTTTTGGGTATATGTTTTTGAAATGAATCATTTTTCCAAAGCATATTTTTTTTCATGGATATATTTTTCATGGGTAATTATTTTCATGAGGTTATTTTTAATGTATCGATAAACGGTGGTCTACTTCCAAGTTGTTTTGGATATATTTCTTAAATGAATTATTTTTCCAAGGTATGTTTATCTTCATGGGTATACTTTTCCATTGGTAATTAGTTTTCATGATGATATTTTTAATATATCGATAAACAGAGGTCTACTTATAACTTGTTTTGAGTATATTTTTCAAATGAAATTTTTTTCCAAGGTACATATTTTTTTCATGGATATATTTTTCCACGGATAATTATTTTTCATGAGGATATATTTAATATCAGAGGCAACGCTACAGCGTTGCCTATAGTAAAGGCTATACGGCTCCAATGTTTTATTATTTATTAATTAAAAAAAACTTTCCGAAAAATAAGTTTTTCAAAGAAAAATAAAGGCCATTTTAACCTTTAGCTCAGGAGATACAAATACCTGTAAAAATTCAAACTCAAAACGACCAGAAATTACTATTAAAGAATAAATGAAACCCAAAACGAACAGAAGTTAAATAAACAATCATAGCAAAAAGCACAACAAGTAATAATATAAATGAATAAATAGATCTTAAAGCGAGTAATGCTTGGATTGAATATGAAAATCAAGCTTAAAACTAATATTTTGCTATTGAAATATAAAAATATTTTGCTATTGAAATAGAAATGAAACTTAAAACGAACAGAAATTAAATACACAATCAATGCAAACAAAAATACAATAGATACTAATGTAAATGAATAAATAAATATTAAAAAGAGTGAAACTTAAATTGAATGTGCAAATCAAGCTTGAAACGAACAAAAATCACAAGAAACAAGAGTTTGGGTATCGCCTCCTTCTCTCACTGTAAAAATCTAAAACCTACTGCGTCATTGGCGCTTTACTGAAAACCGATTTTATGACAAATATTTTCTTTTGTACTTAATATTGAAAATAAACTTAAAATTATAGTAAAATTTAGAAATGATGAGCTTTCAGCAATTAATATCACTATACATCAAATATTCAGTTTAATTCATTAGTTCTTTCTAAAGTTGTTCAAGACGAATATTGTTTCACTACAAATAAGAGTTTGGATACTGCCCCATTCCTTAACTGTAAACAAAAACCAAAAGCCTAGTGCGTCATTGGTGCTTAACTGAAAACAAATTATATTACAAATATTTTCTTTTCCAGTTCTTACAGCATCGAAAATAAAAATAAATTACAGTGAAATAAATTTTTTAACTGATGGATCTTTCAACAATTAATATCATTATACATCAAACATTCAATTTGATGTTGTATATACTTTCTAAGACTGTTCAAGACGCATATAGTTTTCAGTAAAGCGCCAATGACGCAGTAGGTTTTAGACTTTTACAGGGAGAAAAGGAGGCGATACCCAAACTCTTTTTGTAGTGATTTTTGTGCGTTTCAAGCTTGATTTGCATATTAAATTTAAGTTTCACTCGTTTTAAGATTTATTTATTCATTGACATTAATATCTATTGTATGTTTGTTTATTTAATTTCTGTTCGTTTTAAGTTTCATTTATAGTTCAATAGGAAAATATTATTTTCGTTTTAAGCTTGATTTTTATATTCAACCTAAGCATTACTCGCTTTAAGATCTATTTATTCATTTATATTATTACTTGTTGTATGTTTTTTAATATAATTGTTTGTTTAATTTCTGTTCGTTTTGGGTTTTATTTATTTTTAAAAGTAATTTCTGGTCGTTTTGAGTTTGAATTTTAACAGGTATTTGTATCTGCTGAGCTTAAGTTACTTTAATTTTTTTTAGATTAAGCCCTTTACTTTTCTTTGAAAAACTTATTTTTCGGAAAGTTTTTTTTTAGTTAATTTTTGTTCGTTTTTGATTGCAAAAAGTTGCAAGTTTTTAAAAATTCCTTATTTTAAAGTCAAATTAAAAAAAAAATAATCAAATGTTCATCAAAGTATCCAAACTGGTATCAAAGTAAATATGTCAAAGTGAAAAAATGGGTTTCTTTCAACCTCAGAGTTTTTATTATCTAATGTTTGAACTATTTCAAACAAAATGGCTATCTCAAAATTTTTATCGGTTCGGCTTGAGGAAAAAAGGGCGTGGGGAGGGGTTCACCTCAAATTTTTATCGGATGGGTTTATCCATCCGATAAACCCAAAGGCGTAAACGGCGGGAGGGGCTAGTTGCCTTCCGTTATGCTTTTACTCTTTGAAAATGAACTAAAACTCTTAATTTCCATTCAAATGAAGCCTCTCTGAAGTTTATACGAGCATCTCTTTCATAAGAATCATATACGGCACCAGGACATAGCTTATAATGCCGGCCCCCCGGGCCCTGGGGGGTTGTGTTGACACCGGAGGTTTTGTTATCTGACCTTTGAACTATTTAAAAAAATTACTATCTCAAAATTTGTATCGGATTGGTTTGGGCGAAAAGGGCGGTGGGGAGCTAGGGCCCTAAGATCTCTTTTGACTCTTAAAAATTGAACTAGAACTTTCAATTTCTATTCAAATCAACCCTCTCTAAAGTTTATACGAGCATCCCTTCCATAAGAACCATATATGCCCCCAGGACATAACTTGCAACGCCTGTCCCCAGGCCCTAGATGGTTGTGTCGACGCCGGAGTTTTTTTATCTGACCTCTGAACTATTTTTAACAAAATGACTAACTCAAAAATTTTTATCGGATACATTTGGGGAAAAAATAGTTCAAACATCATATAACAAAAATAGTTCATTTGGGGGAAAAATAGTTCAAACATCATATAACAAAAACTCCTTTACATAATGGCCATTTCGTTAAGAATAGTTCGAAGGACAGAAAAGAAAAACTCATGTGTCCACAGTAGAGATGCCTTATTGAGTCCGGAACGAACTCCAAATATGGGCATAGAATACGGAACGAACTCCTTATATGGGCATAGAGTCATTAGGGAGAATGATTACGTAATGGGGTCAATGACCTCTTTTTTCCAAGGTCAATTTATTTGATGTTTCTATGTGTAATAGCTCCGGGGCGAAGGTTGCACATGCGCATTGAATTCTAACGGGAAACAATGCTATTGATCTAGTAATCGAAGGGGAAGTGAATGTCCGAGAACTTGAGTGCGTAATAGAAGGTGAAGTGGATTTCCGAGAACTTGATTTACATAATCGCTAGGGGAAATTATTGATTCAAGAAGGGGGGAATTAACAAACATGGTTTCTTTAATCTTAGGTCTGAGGAAGGGGGGAATTAAGAAACAAACATGGCTTCATTGTTGTTTGGTTAGCTTAACCTGAGAAATAGCACCTGTGAACTTGATTTACATAATCGCTAGGGGAAATTATTGATTCACGAAGGGGAGAATTAAGAAACATTAAGGCTTCTTTAATCTTAGGTCTGAGGAAGGGGGAATTAAGAAACAAACATGGCTTCATTGTTGTTTGGTTAGCTTAACCTGAGAAATAGCACCTGTGAACTTGATTTACATAATCGCTAGGGAAATTATTGATTCACGAAGGGGAGAATTAAGAAACATTAAGGCTTCTTTAATCTTAGGTCTGAGGGATAAACATTCTTTAGGACAGAGAGAAAAATTAATATTCTATTTTTAAATAGGGCTTCATTGATCTTTAGTGTCAGGAATTATAATTGACATCACATGTTATCTTGGAATTATGCGGGAGTCTAAAGAGATAGAAATTCTATTTTTAAATACGGCTTCACGGAGCTTTAAGTCGGAGAGATAAATTGATATTCTAACGAAACCCTAATAGTTTAGCTAGGAAAATTTATGAGATGTAGAGATTAACGTAGGAAAGGGTTTCCTAGAAATTTGAAATGCGTTAGCGCAGAGATGCCAAACAAAAGGAACACGCTGAAATTACGTTTAGGGATTATTTGGGTGAAACCGTTTTATCCATTTTATGGGATTATTTTGGCGAAACAGTTTGAGCCATTTGAAAGAAGATTTTAAGAAAGGTTTTAGAAGAGAATTTGAGGGTGAAACTCTGTGGTCGTTATAATACACAAGTTCCATTTGAACAGTGTTGTGAGGTCCTCTACCCCAACCCCAAAGGGTTCCGATCCCCCACCCCAACCCCGAAGGAAGCCCCCGGTACTCAAAGGTCCCCCAAGCTCCCAAAGAGCCCCAGCCCCCCAA
>NW_028300525.1:0-5000 GCF_049724085.1 Artemia sp. Qi Xiang Cuo
AAATTAAAGAGCAGATTGCAAAAATCCATAGTGAA
The DNA here is from genome assembly GCF_049724085.1 of Artemia sp. Qi Xiang Cuo. Taxonomy (NCBI): domain Eukaryota; kingdom Metazoa; phylum Arthropoda; class Branchiopoda; order Anostraca; family Artemiidae; genus Artemia; species Artemia sp. Qi Xiang Cuo. The sequence continues at coordinate 36 of NW_028300525.1, forward strand.
ATAGAATCAATAAGCGACGACTCGCTCGTGAAGGGATATGATTACCCCGTCAAAGTCCTCAAACTACAAGTATTATACGATAAACTGCAAGAAATTGGCAAAAAGGTGCAAGAGTATAGAAAAAGTATTGTGCTATCCGCGTCAATATCCATACAAGAACACCTGGCTCCTGAGCGAGTAATGCTTTTCGGATTACGACATAAATACGACAACTTAAAGGCATAAAAAGAAATAATTAAGCTCCAACAAGACAATCTAGAAAAGTAACTGAAAGAAAACCAAGTCAAAATTGCCAGACAGTTACAAAAACAAAGAGAATTTGGCTCAAATCTAGAAACGATGGTGGCAACATATTTTAAGGTTGAAATTAATCTACCCAACAACCCCCATTTTGGAAGTATCCTTGCCAACAATGAAGGGCCCTGATCAACGCAATCACGAACCGTGTAGTTTGAAATTCCAAACCATGCCCCGTATCAGTATATCATACACAAAGTAGAAGCTATTCAACAAAATCCTCCGACGGACGATAACTTAAGTATTAGGACCCAGTAACCCAACGCCGAAACAGATGTTACAACGGGCCAAAGTTCCCCAGAAGTATCTGCATCACAAGGAACGCCCAAAACACAACTATCATCAGATGATACGGAAAATTAAGGAATATTAATCATGTAAATAATTAAACACAAAAAAGGGAGTAAAAAATTCTTTTATCGTTAAATGAAAAAAAAAATTTTTTCTTACAAGTCCAAAATAGGCGCATCCACTTTGCCTTATAGAATAATGCGTATAGACTCAAGATTTAATGAACAAACTTATAACACAAGCGTAATCTCGTTAAACTAGATAACTATATTTCTGCTAGTCAGAATATGGTGTTTCCCTAACTTTATTTCCTCCTTTTTGACTGAATTGATAAAACTTGGTAGCAAGTATTTATATATAAATATGTACATAAGGATAGTAACGAACTGAGGCGCGATTTGCCTGCATATAATTTTTTGAAAAATTTGTTAGGTTAGATTTTTTGGAAGATTTTCCAAAAAATTGTAAAAAGATGGCATTGTAGGCTCTTTCAAGAAAAGCTTCAATTATTCGAGAAAATTATTCAAGAACCTTAAAGTATTATATTATAACCCATATAATAAAGGTAGCTCAGAATATTACACCTTGATTCCTTGATGAAAATGTTATCGAATAAAAACAAACATCATAGAAATGACATAAACATCTTAGCAGGGTAAGTGTTTATTAAATAAAATACAAGTTAAACCCCCAAAAATAAAAACGACGATAAGGTTGAAATTACCCCGTGAAATTATCCGTCCTATATTTTTGTAGGCCACCGGAGAAAATAAACCCTAATCAAATTCTAAATAAAATATCTTTATGTTAGGTGTGAAAATAACCTTATATAATAATTATTTCGATAGACATAGAGTGAACAGTTTATCTAGTGACTAGCAACTCCACGCTATCTAGCAACTTCAATAGCTATTTTGATGTATTATCAAAATTCCAAAGTAGTGTATAAAAAAAAGTCTAAGTTTGGATAAAATTAATTCAAATACAAGGACGCGTTGATTAACTTTTCAATCTTTGATGAGCAATTATAGAAAAGGCATTTTTGTCAGGTAACTATTATGACGAAAAATATTATGCCATGAAGTAAGATTGTAACTAACGGCTGTATGTGTTCTGAATAATAGTTTGCGCTAGGCAGAGGAAGAACAGTAAAAAAAAACATAACAATCGTATCAATAGCTTTAGCTGAAATTGGCCTAGAAAGTTCCCATTCCCATTTCCATTGTGAAATAGGCCAAGTAATTACCTAATTTGCAAAAAAATCGCAACGTAGTCAGAAATAATCACGCCTCAAATAAAACTATTTGCCTGAAATCTTTCAAAAACTCCCGGATTGCAATTTTGAGGGTTAAATTATCAATTGCATGCAATTACTGAAATAACTTTCCAAAAAGTTAAAACAGAAAAACCAATTACTTGATTCCTACACGCAACCATATAGCGTGTATAGTGAAGTAACCCTTGTGTGAATCAATCAAAACTCATTGAAGCGTTATAAACAATAACAGATATTGCGCGTCATCAATTCCTTAACTATCGGCAGGCTTTGTAACGCAATTGAATAATCACAAACCTCTTAAGTCAGATGCGGGGATTATCTTGAATAAAGCTATTTCAATAATTATTGCCTACAATCTAGAAATCAATCTTACACTCTTTTTTGTACGTTAGAGATCAATCGTACGTTATATACGCAAGATGAACAGTCTAGTAAGAAAGGCTTTCTGGAAGAATAAAAGCACAAGACTAATTAACAAATTCCTAAAAGACGATAATTATATTCATAGATTAGGCACCATGGAATCATTAAACCTGTACAAAGTAAACTCCAAATATGGAGGCAAGTAAGAATAACATTTAATATGATTTAAATGTCCGCGATAACCACAAAGATATGTAAACAAGCCATTAATTAATTTTTAATTCTATATATCTCGTTGTTAAAAAGAAAGAAATACATAAATTAATCAAAACAGGTAATTTGAAATTTCTTAAACGTAAGCCAGCAGGAAAATTTACCTGATTGACCAAAGGCGAATAGTTATCTTCACGACAAACAGCTGTCATAAATCAGTCAATTTTTCCTAAATTTAGTACAAAATAAATGGTTCTTGAATTGCCCAAATAAAGAGCAAACAAATTAAAACCCAAATAAACAAAGAAGCAAAAACCGAAGTATTACTGTCTTGCAAATGCTAAGAGTAAGAATAAGTTAAATTAATTAATGAATGCACCAGCTTTGTAAACTGTTCCAACCTGGGGTCCTTGCTGAACTTATCCTCCAAACAGAATTGTAAGATAAACTAAGTAAAAACATATTGTTCAAATCAAGGTTCGCGCTGAGACACACACAATTTTGAACTAAAATTATTACGACAAATAAAGGCATTTATACAAACTATATAATAGAGCCAAGGATAATCATTAATTTAGAAAATGCTTGAAAACCCTATTTAAATATGCATTATTGAGACGGATATGAAAATAAGGTGTAATACCCTTGAACTTCTTAGTGAAATGGAACAAAAATAGTACACGCCAAACTTAGTGAGAAATATTCTTAATAAGATATTATATTAAAAATATATAAGGTAGATAAGTTCTTTTATCTTAGGCAAAAATTCCATTCGAATAACATAAGCGGATCCCTGCAAAATTCTAGGTAATATCAAACCTCTGCCGTAAAGAAAAGTCCATACGTTCATACGAACTATGAATGACTCAAGTGTAGTTTCTAACGTAATCAAACTAATCAAATATTCTAATCAAATTTGTGAACCCCCCCCCCCCCTTAGTCGCACGGCACTCTTGTGCGGCAGCTTGGTGGCATCAACGTATGGCGCCGCGAGATTAAAGTAGACACATAAACGAATTCGTTTCAAACATCAAACGCATAAACAACATCCCTGTAAAACTATAGGTAATATCAAACCCTTGCCGTATGGCATTATTTCTGCCACAGAAGAAGAATGGCCCGATATAGGAACACGATATGCCATAAATAGCCCAATAGCAGAATGATTAAAATATCATAGGTTAACAAGATCGTAATATTCTCCTTTTAAAACATTGTGAAATCATTACGCAGATAGGATTCCCGTACGAAACGATTTCAACTTCCCAAAAAGTGAAAAACAATTAAGTTTTATATATCTCCTCACTCGATTCAACCTAAACGATAACTTCAGAATAAGCATATAACGAAAAAACGATTATAGCATAAAATAAATGAACTTTCTTTGATTAATCAATTGCAAAACCGAAGAAACTAAGATCAATAGGTATTTTAATAGCAGATTATCAAAGCTGAACAAAGTATGAAGGTAAATCAAAATGCGTTGCAATTTAATAGCCTAATTTAAAAAAGCCTTAAAAGATAAGTTCACATCTTCAAACTAAGGCCTTAATAAAATCTGTTCACGTTGGTAGGATACAAAACAACCATATTCGCATTAAAAGATTGTTAAAAATGGAATGTTTGCTTGGTTATCTAAAAATGCTTAATAAAAATTTTTTTTACCCACACTAAACATTAAGTGAAGTTTTAAAAACCTTTTCAGACTGATCGACTGCTATAGCATTAGTTGAAATATGCTAGTGAACATAAGACAACCCTTTCATTAACAACTTAAGCTTAAACGCCTACTCAAAGCCATGCTACTCAATAGCCATGTATACGATTTAATTTTATATTACATTTCTCGAGTAATAAACACATGAATAAGTAAACGTGCAGCACATAATTACACTGGTATCCTATTTTTTGTGTAGGCCTAAAATAATTATAATCTACGCTAAGACAAAATAGTTTATATATATGAGGTTAATTTCTTCCACAGTTACCTACTAATAGGCAGTTTTGAGTTTAGAATCGGCTCTTAATTTTCTTGTTACTATTTTTATAGGCGTCTCTTTTTCTTTGATAAGTTTTTATACGTTTCAGGAATAATTTACTACCAAGGGATTTGTATTCTTCAGATTCATGGTAAAATAAAAATTGTTAGTAATATTGAATTTCCGCTAAAGGATGATGTATGCCTTCATATTTGACACATTGGGGATTTTTTTCGAGGTTATAGCAGATTTTGGGGGGTCTGCACTTATCGAGGAGTAATAAGTCTGTTTGAGTGGGTCCCTTGGAATAGAAATACTTGATATTGAGGTTCTTTTCTAGGCGTGTTATCAATAATTGTAAACAGCCAAGTTGTTTCGCGCTTCTTCTCCTATATTTTGTTTTGACCTCCCCTCTAGCTGGACGATACTTGGGGGTATTTGCAAGCGCTAAACCATAATTATAAGTGTGGGGTGCATACCCTTTAAGGTTGTAGGTCAAATCCCATTCTTTTGTATATATCTGATTTCCTTGTTCGTCCACGA
>NW_028300526.1:0-67359 GCF_049724085.1 Artemia sp. Qi Xiang Cuo
CTAACGTAGCTGCCGAATATATAATGTTTTTCTTTCGCGTTCATTATGGTAATGAACTCAGTATCAATTATCGCCTTTTGAATAGGTTTTGATTACATTGTCATGATCTGAAAATGCTCACGGTTAGGACATTCCATGATCATGTTCAGGTATAGGAACAATAGTATCTCTTGGAACAGAAATCATGATAGTCCTGATCTGATTTCATTGTCATGATCTGACGCTGTCCACTGTTAGGACTGTGAACAATGAAAATGTCCGCAGTTCCAACCGTGAAAATGATCATCTCACATTTAGAATCTTCTGTACTGGTGTTTTTTTTTTTAGATCAATCTTTGTTCGGACCTGGGTCGATTTTACATATAAAATCCGAGGAGACCACCAAAACCCAGCAATTTAAACGCCGCGTGGGCCTTGAGCTCCTCCCCAGGCTTCCCACAAAACATGGTCCAACGCCGGTTGTCGTCCTCAGTATACCACAAGCTTCCTATCTCGGACCTTTCTCGTTACCGTAGCCAGTTATATCTTGAACTAAACTATATCACTTTGTGGTTGATCGTACTGCTTTGAGGGTACAAATTGGGAGTGTAATATGAGACATTTTTATTTTTATGAAAACTCTTAGACCGACCTTTGGGTTGTTCCTTGTTGTTAGCAGTACCTCTACAAATCTTCGATTTATTTTCTTCCTGGAGTCGGGAGATTTGAGAGCCAGTCTTACGGCTAGAAGTATGGCCTGGGAAACTTCAATATTGTTACCCACCATACTCCAAACCGCCAGGCAACACTCCGACTTCTTTCAGTTGGATTGGATGCATCGTACTGGGATGGTACGTGTAGCTTTTTGTATCAAAGGAAATTATTCGAATTAATCATATGCATTATTGCTTTTTAATTAGAATTTGTTTTCGGGAACTGATATATGTCGAACAAAACTTCTCTACAGCTTTTTTATAATTGTATAATGTTTAATTGTAAATTAAAAATTTTTAAATTATTATTCCTTTATGACGCCTATCCATTAAAATCTTTTAATCCTATACTAACTAAGTGTAATTCCATCTATCGGGTTTTTTAACTGTTCTACCCGATTGTGTCGTTACTTTCTGCTCGATTTCTTGCAGTTTTTTGTTTTTTGGTTTTTCTAGCGAAATAAGATCAAACTTTTTGTATTGTTTTTTCAAAAATTCTTGCCCTTTTAATTTCGTTTGTTTCGCGTGTGCGGCTGCTGAAGTCGGTCTTGATTTCCCTATTTCTTTAACTACCATATGGTCTGATTCACCGTCAGACTCTTCGGAACTAGTTTCCGATGATTCTGTATCATAAGTTTTAGAGGTTGCACCTTGCATTTTTGAGGTATCACCTCCCCTTCCTTCGTAAATTTCTACTCCTCTGGAAGTAGAAGGTTTATTCTCTAAGTCCTCGCCTTGAGTTCTCAACTCGGGGGATTTGAAAGATTCTTGAGAGCTTTGGGAGGAATCAATAGTTTTTGCGGGGTTTCTCCACTGTTTGAAGGCCATGTCCTCAGGGGGATGGGGCATTTTTTGCACTAAGCTTTCCCTCCATGAAGTCCACTGTTTAGGCTTGACCTTTGACACAGTTATATCATGATATTGTCCTTGCTGGTCATCCTTGGGAGTTTTATTCTCGGGCAATGTACTTTGACTCGTTTTTATGGGAAAATTTATTAAATCCATAGCTTCTCGCAGGTTTGTTTTAGTTGAATCTTTGGGGGGAGTTTTTTTTACAGTAATACCGGGGGTTTCTTCAGCTCTGTTTAATTCCTCCTGTAAAGACAGGAGCCTTTCTATTGGTGTTGCAGGGGAAACCATATCGTCTGGAAATCTTTTGGGGGGACATGGGGTCGAAATTCTATCGGGGAAAAATTGGGTTTTTGGAGATATTGTATAATCTAACTCTCCTGCGCTCGTCGATGAATATCTCTTTGGATCTTTTGGTGTTTTTATTTCAGGAAAAAATCCTGGTATTAGGGACATTTTCTTATGAATAACTTAATTTTTTATTACTAAAAATTCTTCAAAGTTTTCTTCGCCACTACCATCTTCAAAATAATTTTGTTTAAGATTCAAGGGTTTTAGCTCTCATACTCTTGATTTAGTTGGCTCATTTTCCGAATCTGACGAGTAAGTAGAGGAGGGATGTGATACCCATCTTTCTGGCCATTTAGCTCTTTTTGTTAGGCTAACGTATGCCTTGTAAGTTTGTCCGCTATCGAAATTCTCCATTTTATAATTATAATCGTTGTCGTAATTTTTTATCATTACTTTCGGTCCAGAATTTTTTTTGTAAAGTTTTTTGCCTTCTACTTTCTACTCGTTCCTTAGTTAAAAAATATTTTATATTTTGAAATCAAAACTCCTTTTTAGTTTGGGTTTGTTTCTTAGAAATATATAATTACAAACGTACAAGGTATAAAAAGTCATATGCATGACTTTAATCATGTTAGCTCCATAAAAGTATGAGGTTTAAAAAGTTATCTGTAGGACTTTGTTCATGTTTGCTATATAATAGTACAAGGTATAAAAAGTCATCTGTATGGCTTTATTGTTGCTTGCTCTGTAATAGCATGAGATATAAAAAGTCATCTGTATGACTTTATTTATGTTTTCTCTATAAAAGAATGAGGCATAAAGGCATCTGTATGACTTTTTATCATTTTACATAATAGGAGAAAGCATGATATTGTCTTCTTTTTGACTTTATACTGCATTCTATATACGAGTAAATGACAATATTCTATTGGTCAGATATGTTCAGTCCTAAGCTTGAAGTTGGAATGCCTCTTGCCTCCCCATATTTTAAAAAAGACCTAAAAAGTCTTGAAGATGTGCCAGTAAAGTGATATCTGGCATGCAGGAGCTTTCCTACCCTGTAAGACTATCAAAGCTGAATCTCCCCACACTTGTTTACAGGAGAAATAGAGGGGATGCAATTTTATCCTACAAGCTCTTGAGGGATAATACTCCCCCAGCATTACCCCCAACTGTTAGTACCAACTCAAGAACTAGAGATCATAACCTGAAACTTGTCAAGCAGTCTTCAATATTTAGAGTCTGCAATCAATTCTTTTCATTTTGTATTGATGAATCCTTTGATGTTTTCAAACAAAGGCTAGGTGCTGAGTTGTCCTCCAGAGAGTGTAAACTCAATGGGGATGCTACTGAACATGGAACAGCACCTGGTCACTAATGAACTTTATATTCAACTCAAGTCATCATTCTGGAGCAAAAAAATAGAAAAAGTTATATGCTATTCGAGTAGAAACTTATCAAAGGGCGAAAGTAGTTATTCCACCACAAACTTAGAATTATTATCTATAATCCACCACTTGGACAAATTTAGACACTATTTAATTGGTAGAAAATTTATACTACGATCAGACCATAAAAGCTTGCAGTACCTGCGCAAATTTAAAAACCCCAAGGGCATTCTAGCTAGATGGATTATGAAAATCCAAGACCTCGATTACGAATTTGAACATTTCAAAGGTAAAAAAAACGCAGCTTGCGACTTTTTGAGTAGATACCCAGAAAATATTCCATCGGAAGCTGAAGGCAATGAAGTTAACGCTATCAATGCTAAGAGCAAACATGGAAGTAAGAAAAACAAAGTCAAGGACGTAGTAAAGGAAAATGAGGTTAACTTTTGTCCCTTGTCAGTAGAAAATATAAAAAGAAAGCAAAAAATGGATGAAATGTGTTCGGCGCTTATTAAATATTTTGTGAATGACGATGCGTTACCGGATAAATTCAAAACTCTTAGAAAAGACATAGATAATTTTTACCATGACCTTGATGAAGAAATACTATGTAGAATCGTGACCGCTGAGACAAATAGAAACCAAACCTCAATAATATAAAGAAAGAAAAACGAGCAAAAATGGGGTTTTTATAGGCCAAATGACGATACTGAAAAAACAAAGCGAATATTTCGAGAGGACAAACGCATCTCTTCTTAAGCGCGAAACGAAACGGTGTATCAATAAAAGCCAAAAATTAAAAGAATTAAAACCAACTACCTAACAACCATAAAAGCGAGTTAATCGCCAATATCCGCGATTTGCACAAAATCAAAAAAAACATGAACGGCCATCGACGGATACTAGCGAGCAACTGACAAAGGAAAGGAATCAATTCATTCACTCGAAAAAACAAAACGAACCAGCAATTAAATAAGTTGGAAAACTATGTCATTTGATTTCGGATTTTAATTAAGGCATTTCTTGCAGAAACCCTTTGAGACCTAAGGGGTTGTTCACGTGTTTGATTAGATGACTGGGAAAGTGGTTCAAGGTTTATTTCAGGGATTACTAACGTATCGGCTTCTCTTTTGAGAAAACCGAAATATGACTCGTTTATTCTTAAATCACCGGAATCTCTGTTTAAAGCTAGACCTAAATGTTGGTATTTATAAATTTCAACAGCTTCTCTGTAGTGCTGGACAATACCTTTATCATGCGAAATAAGACTATTTAATATATAAAGCTTGATTAAACAAAATAGTATGGTCTGGTTTTTCAAAAATGTGCTCTGCAAGGGCAGAGTCAAAATTTTCTGGTTTTTTCCGCTTTTTAAGTGTATTATTAATTGAACTAGAATGCTGGGTTAATGTATCTGTTAGTCGCTGATTTGTTCTTCCGATATACCAAAGACCACACGAACAAGGAACTCTGTAGACACCGGAGTTTTCACCTATCGGTATAGGGTCTTTACCTTGATAAATTTGGGACCTGATGGTTTTTCTGTGTATATAATAAGTGTAAATTTTATTTTTCCTTATATTTTTTGAAATGTTGTCTGAAATCAATTTAGTGTATGGGAGACCAAGATAAACTGAATTTTCCCTTTTATTTGTGTTTTCTGTGGAACTATCTGATAATCTTTTAATGCGTTTTGTAATTACAGAATTTATTAAACTAATTGGATAACCATTCCTAAATAAAATATCTCTAAGGTGGTTGAGTTCTAAATCCAAGAAACGTGTTGAACAAACTTTCAATGCTCTATCAACTAGAGAAGTGACAACTCCTCTTTTCACAGCAGGAGAATGATTGGAGGAATAACTTAAGTAACGGTCATTATGTGTGGGTTTTCTATATACACTAAACTCGAAACATGAATCATTTCGGTGCACCAGACCATCTAAGAAAGGAAGACGCCTCTCTATCTCTGATTCCTGAGTAAATTTCAGTTTTGGATCCAAGGAGTTGAGCAAGTGAAGAAAAGAACCCAGAGACTCGTCACCATGCTCCCATAAATAAAAAATATCATCTTTAAAACGAACCCAAAATTCAGGTTTACAGGAACTTTGCAAAATAGCCCTTTCTTCAAGGTCTTCCATGAAAATATCAGCCTGTATTGGAGAAAGGGGGGCACCCATGGAGAGCCCATATTTCTGTCTATAAAAAATGCCTCTATAATGGAAATAAAAAAAAGTTCTGTTACAAAGGGCTGTAAGCGAAAGAAGTGTCTGATTCGAAAGAGTAGAATTTTCTGATATAGATGGGTTAGAATTAAGTTTTTGCTCCAAAAACAGTTCGGCCTTTTGAGGATCACAATTGGTATACATTGAATCTGCATCAAAACTGCCAATTCTTGTATTTGGTTTAACCGAAACTTGCTTTAACTTGGAAACAAAATCAGCGGAATTTTTAATATAGGATTGAAGAAAGGGCTATTTTGCAAAGTTCCTGTAAACCTGAATTTTGGGTTCGTTTTAAAGATGACATTTTTATTTATGGGAGCATGGTGACGAGTCTCTGGGTTCTTTTCTTCATTTGCTCAACTCCTTGGATCCAAAACTGAAATTTACTCAGGAATCAGAGATAGAGAAGCGTCTTCCTTTCTTAGATGTTCTGGTGCACCGAAATGATTCATGTTTCGAGTTTAGTGTATATAGAAAACCCACACATATTGACCGTTGCTTAAGTTATTCCTCCAATCATTCTACTGCTGTGAAAAGAGGGGTTGTCACTTCTCTAGTTGATAGAGCATTGAAAGTTTGTTCAACACGTTTCTTGGATTTAGAGCTCAACCACCTAAGAGATATTTTATTTGGGAATGGTTATCCAATTAGTTTAATAAATTCTGTAATTGCAAAACGCATTAAAAGATTATCAGATAGTTCCACAGAAAACACAAATAAAATGGAAAATTCAGTTTATCTTGGTCTCCCATACACTAAAGGGATTTCAGACCACATTTCAAAAAATATAAGGAAAAAATAACATTTACACTTATTATAGACCCAGAAAAACTATCAGGTCCCAAATTTATCAAGGTAAAGACCCTATACCGATAGATGAAAACTCCGGTGTCTACAGAATTCCTTGTTCGTGTGGTCTTTGGTATATCGGAAGAACAAATCAGCGACTAACAGATAGATTAACTCAGCATTCTATTTCAATTAATAATACACTTAAAAAGCGGAAAAAACCAGAAAATTTTGACTCTGCCCTTGCAGAGCACATTTTTGAAAAACCAGACCATACTATTTTGTTTAATCATGCTAGTCTTATTTCGCATGATAAAGGTATTGTCCAGCACTACAGAGAAGCTGTTGAAATTTATAAATACCAACATTTAGGTCTAGCTTAAAACAGAGATTCCGGTGATTTAAGAATAAACGAGTCATATTTCGGTTTTCTCAAAAGAGACGCCGATACGTTACTAATCCCTGAAATAAACCTTGAACCACTTTCCCAGTCATCTAATCAAACACGTGAACAACCCCTTAGGTCTCAAAGGGTGTCTGCAAGAAATGCCTTAATTAAAATCCGAAATCAAACGACATAGTTTTCCAACTTATTTAATTGCTGGTTCGTTTTGTTTTTTCGAGTGAATGAATTGATTCCTTTCATTTGTCAGTTGCTCGCTAGTATCCGTCGATGGTAGGTCATATTTTTTGGATTTTTTGCAAATCGCGGATATTGGCGAATAACTCGCTTTTATGGTTGTTAGGTAGTTGGTTTTAATTCTTTTAATTTTTGGCTTTTATTGATACATCGTTTCGTTTCGCGCTGAAGAAGAGAGGCGTTTGTCCTCTCGAAATATTCGCTTTGTTTTTTCAGTATCGTCATTTGGCCTATAAAAACCCCATTTTTGCTCATTTTTCTTTTATTTATGTGATGTCAGGCCAATGTGGTTTAAGAAATTATAAACCTCAATAATACCTGTATTACCACAAAACTTAATAGTGCCTGCATTTGAATATTTTCATTCAGATATAGGTGGACATTTAGGAGTAATAAAAACGTTCCATAAATTAAAACAATATTTTTACTTGCCGTCGGCAATGACAAAACTTAAAGAATTTGTAAGTACATGCGAAGCGTGTAACTTAAGAAAAATCCCCTCAGCTTATCCTAATCCTCCACTGGCAAGGGTCCCGGTAGCAAAGTACCCCTTTGATATTATCTCATTTGACTTATACGGAAAGAGCGGAGGCTTGCCTGTTTTTAGCAGAGGCCATAATTGTATTCTTTCAGTTATAGACCATTTTTCAGGATTTACTTTTGCAAAAGCATTAAAAAATCATAGTGCTTATGCCACCAGTAAGGAGTTAGCGAAATTATTTTTACAATTTGGCGTTCCAAATGAGATATTGAGTGACAACGGAAGCAATTTTGTTTCAACAGTAACAAAAGACTTAATGAGTTTTCTTAATATAGAGAAAATGGTGACAGCTCCGTACCACCCAAAAGCTAATGGTAAAATAGAAAACAGGCATAAAAATTTTTCGAACGTTTTAAGTATTTATACGAAAGACAATAGGAACGACTGGGATCAATTCTTACCTTATGTAACTAACGTAATCAACACTGCTTATTCAGAAACAACTAAAGATAATCCATTTTATTTACTTTTTGGTCGTGATTTTAGAATCCCTTATAATGAGATTATTGAATCTCGGCAGTATTATAATAGCTCTGAAGATTACAAACAAGAATTCATAAATAGGATGAGGAAAACTTATAAAATAGTTAGGCAAGAGTTGGAAGAATGTAAAATAAACCAAGAGCTAAGAAACCAACCCAAAGTCAAGGGGAGTATAGATTTCAAAGTAGGAGACTGCGTCTACCTAAAGAACGAGGCAAAAACGGAAGGAAAAAACTTTCCAGCAAATATTCTGGACCGTACAGAATAGTCAAAAAGTACGATAACGATTATACTTTTAAAATGGAGAACCCCGATGGTGGAAGAACTTACAAGGCATATGTTAGCAGAATAAAGAGCCAAATTTCGGAAGAGATGGGCAGCACGTCTCTCCTCTGCTGATTCGTGAAATGCGGAAAATGAGCCCCCTAAATCAAGATTGTTAGAGCTAAAACCCTTGAATTTTAAACAAGATTATTTTGAAGATGACAGTGGTGAGAAAAACTTTGAAGAATTTTTAGCAATGAAAAATCAAGTTATTCCTAAGAAACAATCCCTAATACCAGGATTTTTCCAGAAAAAAAAATACCAAAATATTCACAGACATATTAATCGACGAGCGTAGGAGTTAGATTATACAGTATCTCCAAAAAACCAATTTTTCCCCGATATAATTTTGAACCCATGTCCCCTCAAAAGATTTCCAGAGGATATGGTTTCCCCTGCAACACCAATAGAAAGGCTCCTGTCTTTACAGGAGGAATTAAACAGAGCTGAAGAAACCCCCTGTATTACTGTTAAAAAAACTCCCCCCAAAGATTCAACTAAAACAAACCTGCGAGAAGCTATGGATTTAATAAATTTTCCCATAAAAACGAGTCAAAGTACATTGCCCGAGAATAAAACTCCCAAGGATGACCAGCAAGGACAATATCATGATATAATTGTGTCAAAGGTCAAGCCTAAACAGTGGACTTCATAGAGGGAAACCCTAGTGCAAAAAATGCCCCATCCCCCTGAGGACATGGCCTTCAAACAGTGGAGAAACCCCGCAAAAACTATTGATTCCTCCCAAAGCTCTCAAGAATCTTTCAAATCCCCCGAGTTGAGAACTCAAGGCGAGGACTTCGAGAATAAACCTTCTACTTCCAGAGGAGTAGAAATTTACGAAGGAAGGGGAGGTGATACCTCAAAAATGCAAGGTGCAACCTCTAAAACTTATGATACAGAATCATCGGAAACTAGTTCCGAAGAGTCTGACGGTGAATCAGACCATATGGTAGTCAAAGAAATAGGGAAATCAAGACCGACTTCAGTAGCCGCACACGCGAAACAAACGAAATTAAAAGGGCAAGAATTTTTTAAAAAACAATAAAAAAAATTTGATCTTATTTCGCTAGCAAAACCAAAAAATAAAAACCGCAAGAAGTCGAAGAAAAAATAACGACACAGTCGGGTAGAACGGTTAAAAAACCCGATAGATGGAATTACACTTAATCAGTATAGGATTAAAACATTTTAATGTATAGGCGTCATAAAGGAATAATAATTTAAAAATTTTTAATTTACAATTAAACATTATACAATTATAAAAAAGCTGTAGAGAAGTTTTGTTCGACATATATCAGTTCCCGAAAACAAATTCTAATTGAAAAGTAACACTGCATATGATTAATTCGACTAATTTCCTTTGATACAAAAAGCTACACGTACCATCCCAGTACGATGCATCCAATCCAAATGAAAGAAGTCGGAGTGTTGCCTGGCGGTTTGGAGTATGGTGGGTAACAATATTGAAGTTTCCCAGGCCATACTTCTAGCCGTAAGACTGGCTCTCAAATCTCCCGACTCAAGGAAGAAATTAAATCGAAAATTTGTAGAGACACCGTTAACTTTCAGGAACAACCCAAAGGTTAGACTAAGAGTTTTCATAAAAATAACAATGTCTCATATTACGCTCCCAATTTGTACCCTCAAAGCGGTACGATCAACCACAAAGTGATATAGTTTAATTCAAGATATAACTGGCTAACGAGAAAGGTCCGAGGTAGGAAGCTCGTGGTCTACTGAGGACGACAACTGGCGTTGGACCATGTTTTGTGGGAAGCCTGGGGAGAAACTCAAGGCCCACGCGGCGTTTAAATTGCTGGGTTTTGGTGGTCTCCTCGGATTTTCTATGAAAAATTGACCCAGGTCCGAACAAAGATTGTTGTCGAAAAAAAAAAAACACCAGTACAGAAGATTCTAAATGGGAGATGATCATGTTCACGGTTGGAACTGCGGACATTTTCACTGTTCACAGTCCTAACAGTGGACAGCGTCAGATCATGACAATGAAATCAGATCAGGACTATCATGATTTCTGTTCCAAGAGAAACTATTGTTCCTATACCTGAACATGATCATGGAATGTCCTAACCGTGAGCATTTTCAGATCATGACAATGTAATCAAAACCTATTCAAAAGGCGATAATTGATACTGAGTTCATTACCATAATGAACGCGAAAGAAAAACATTATATATTCGGCAGCTACGTTAGTCGTGGACGAACAAGGAAATCAGATATATACAAAAGAATGGGATTTGACCTACAACCTTAAAGGGTATGCACCCCACACTTATAATTATGGTTTAGCGCTTGCAAATACCCCCAAGTATCGTCCAGCTAGAGGGGAGGTCAAAACAAAATATAGGAGAAGAAGCGCGAAACAACTTGGCTGTTTACAATTATTGATAAGACGCCTACAAAAGAACCTCAATATCAAGTATTTCTATTGCGATGGATCTACTCAAAAAGACCTATTTTTTCTTGACAAATGCAGAGCCCCCAAAATCTGCTAAAACCTCGAAAAAAATCACCAATGTGTCAAATATGAAGATATAAATCATCCTTTGGAAGAAATTCATTATTACAAATAATTGTTATTTGACCCTGAATCTGAAGAATACAAATCCCTTGGTAGTAAATTATTCCTGAAACGTATAAAAACTTATCAAAGAAAAAGAGACGCCTATAAAAATAGTAACAAGAAAATTAAGAGCCGATTCTAAACTCAAAACTACCTATTAGTAGGTAACTGTGGAAGAAATTAACCTCATATATATAAACTATTTTGTCTTAGCGTAGATTATAATTATTTTAGGCCTACACAAAAAATAGGATACCAGTGTAATTATGTGCTGCACGTTTACTTATTCATGTGTTTATTACTCTAGAAATATAATATAAAAATTAAATCGTTTACATGGCTATTGAGTAGCATGGCTTTGAGTAGGCGTTTAAGCTTAAGTTGTTAATGAAAGGGTTGTCTTATGTTCACTAGCATATTTCAACTAATGCTATAGCAGTCGATCAGTCTGAAAAGGTTTTTAAAACTTCACTTAATGTTTAGTGTGGGTAAAAAAATTTTTATTAAGTATTTTTAGATAACCAAGCAAACATTTCTTTTTAACAATCTTTTAATGCGAATCTGGTTGTTTTGTATCCTACCAACGTGAACAATTTTATTAAGGCCTTAGTTTGAAGATATGAACTAATCTTTTAAGGGTTTTTTTTAAATTAGGTTATTAAATTGCAACGCATTTTGATTTACCGTCATACGTTATTCAGCTCTTATTACCTTCCATTACAATACCTATTGATTTTAGTTTCTTTGGTTTTGCAATTGATTAATTAAAGAAAGTTCATTTATTTTATGCTATAATCATTTTTTCGTTATTTGCTTATTCTGAAGTTATTGTTTAGGTTGAATCGAGTGAGGAGTTATATAAAACTTAATTGTTTTTCACTTTTTGGGAAGTTGAAATCGTTTCGTACGGGAATCCTATCAGCGTGATGATTTCACAATGTTTTAAAAGGAGAATATTACGATCTTGTTAACCTATAATATTTTAATCATTCTGCCATTGGGCTATTTATGGCACATCGTGTTCCTATATCGGGCCATTCTTCTTTTGTGGCAGAGGTAATGCCATACGGCAAGGGTATGATATTACCTATAGTTTTACAGGGATGTTGTTTATGCGTTTGATGTCTCTGAAACGAATTCGTTTATGTGTTTACTTTAATCTCGCGGCGCCATACGTTGATGCCACCAAGGTGCCGCACAAGAGTGCCGCGCGACTAAGGGGGGGGGGGTTCACAAATTTGATTAGAATATTTGATTAGTTTGATTACGTTAGAAACTACACTTGAGTCATTCATAGTTCGTATGAACGTATGGACTTTTCTTTACGGCAGAGGTTTGATATTACCTAGAATTTTGCAGGGATCCGCTTATGTTATTCGAATGGAATTTTTGCCTAAGATAAAAGAACTTATCTACCTTATATATTTTTAATATAATATCTTATTAAGAATATTTCTCACTAAGTTTGGCGTGTACTATTTTTGTTCCATTTCACTAAGAAGTTCAAGGGTATTACACCTTATTTTCATATCCGTCTCAATAATGCATATTTAAATAGGGTTTTCAAGCATTTTCTAAATTAATGATTATCCTTGGCTCTATTATATAGTTTGTATAAATGCCTTTATTTGTCGTAATAATTTTAGTTCAAAATTGTGTGTGTCTCAGCGCGAAGCTTGATTTGAACAATATGTTTTTACTTAGTTTATCTTACAAGTCTTGTTTGGAGGATAAGTTCAGCAAGGACCCCAGGTTCGAAGTTAACAAAGCTGGTGCATTCATTAATTAATTTAACTTATTCTTACTTTTAGCATTTGCAAGATAGTAATACTTCGGTTTTTGCTTCTTTTTGTTTATTTGGGTTTTAGTTTGTTTACTCTTTATTTGGACAATTCAAGAACCATTTGTTTTGTACTAAATTTAGGAAAAATGTAACTGATTTTCGGCAGCTGTTCGTTGTGAAGGTAACTATTCACGTCTGTTCAGTCAGGTAAATTTGCTTATGTTTTCTTATGTTTAAGAAATTTCAAATTACCTGTTTCGATTAATTTATGTATTTCTTTCTTTTTAACAACGAGATATATAGAATTAAAAATTAATTAATGGCTTGTTTACATATATTTGTGGTTATCGCGGACATTTAAATCATATTAAATGTTATTCTTACTTGCCTCCATATTTTGAGTTTAATTTGTATAGGTTCAATGAATCCATGGCGCCTAATTTATGAATATAATTACCTTCTTTAGGATTTTGTTAATTAGTCTTGTGCTTTTATTCTTCCAGAAAGCCTTTCTTACTAGACTGTTCATCTTGCGTATATAACGTACGATTGATCTCTAACGTACAAAAAAGAGCAGGACACTCCCCCGACGGTCTTCAGGGCAAGGGTTAGAACTTATGCCCAGTGGACATATAAGGTTTTCATTGAAAGCTTTGTCGTAGAAACTTGAAAAAGGGCTCATTTGATTGGAAATCCAAAGGGCTAGGGTTATTTTTGAGAGTCAAAAGTGATTGGAGGGCAACTAGCCCCCGTCTCAAGCCCTACATTTATCCAAACACATCCTACACATCTTACATTTATCCAACCACACAATTAAATTTTGAGATAGCCATTTTGTTCAACGTAGTTTTAAGTTCCAGAAATTATGTCTTTGAGGATGATGACCCCTCCCCCTCAGAGCCCTCAGGGCAAGGGTTTTTTGTTATGTCCTGGTGGCATATAAGGTTTATATTGAAAGCTTTGTCGTAGAAACTTGAAAAAGGGTGCATTCGATTGGAAACTCAAACGGCTAGTGCCTATTTTAATAGTCGAAAGTGATTGGAGGACAACTAACCCCCTTTTCACGCCCATCTTTTCCCCAAACACATCGAATCAAAATTTTTAGACAGCAATTCTGTTGAACGTAGTTGAAAGTTTTGGAAATTTGGTCTTTAAGGATGACAACCCCCGCCACAGCCCTCAGGGCAAGGGTTGTAAGCAATACCCTGGGGCATATAAGGTTGTTTTAGAAAGTGTTGTCGTAGAAACTTCAAAAAAGCTTATTCGATTGGAAATTGAAATAGCTAGTGCCCTTTTTAATAGTCGAAAGTAATGGGAGGGTAACTAATCCCCCTCTCAAGCCCAACATTCAAAACATAACAAACAATCAAAATTTTGAAATAGCCATTTTTTCTACGTAGTTGAAAATTCTGGAAATTATTTCTTTGTTGATGACAACCCCCCCCCCCCCCACAACACTCAGGGCAAGGATTATAAGTTATGTCCTGAAGGCATATGAGGTTTTATAGAAAGAGTTGTCGTAGAAACTTCGAAAAAGGCTCATTCGATTTGAAATTGAAACGGGTAAAGCCCTTTTTAACAGTCAAAAGTGATTGAAGAGCAACTAACCCCCCTCTCACGCCCACAATTTTCGCAAACACATCCAATCTATATTTTGACATACTCATTTTGTTCAACGTAGATGAAAGTTCTGGAAATTAGGTCTTTGAGGATGACAACCCTCCGTCCCCCACAACCCTCAGGGCAACAGTTATAAGTTATGCCCTGAAGGAAAATAAAGCTTCTATAGAAAGTTTTGTCGTAGAAATTTTAAAAGAGCTCATTTGATTGTAAATTGAAATGGCTAGTACCCTTTATTAGTCAAAAGTGATTGAAGAGCAACTAATCCCCCTCTCGCGCCCAAAATTTTAACAAACACATCCAATCAACATTTTGAGACATTCATTTTGTTCAACGTAGTTGAAAATTCTGGAAATTAGGTCTTTGAGGAGGACAAGCCCCTTCCCTCCCCCCCAACCCTCAGGGCAACGGTTGTAAGTTATGCCCTGGGGGCACATAAAACTTTCATAGAAAGTTTTGTCGTAGAAAACTTCAAAATGCCTCATTTTATTGGAAATTGAAAGGGTTAGTGCCCTTTTTGATTGTCAAAAGTGGTTGGAAGGCTTGACATTTTTATAGTAAAGATCGATCTGGGCACAATGTTTTATTTTTTTTTTTTTTTTGGACCAGGCACTTCGTAGCGAAAGAGTTGTCGTAGGAACTTCGTAAAAGGGATCGTCTGATTGAAAATCGAAAGGACTAAGGCCCTTTTTAGTAGTCGAAAATGATAGGAGGACAACTGGTCCCCATCCCACGCCCACCCTGCTATTTCCCCATTATGTTTAAAAACTAAATGTTGCCTTAAGGTTAAATCAAAATGCACTGTGATGATGTTAATTCCCAATAAGACATCTCAGCAGCATTCCGAGAACGACTGAGGGTATTATGATCAAACTTTCGGGGCTACTTCTGCTCTTAAAATTTAACCAAATCAAAATAGCGTAAGTGTTTCCAAGCTATCAAAGAAAGTAAACAGATTTTTTTGCGAATGGTATCAAGTTTTCTATTTTAGGTCAACTAGAGGAGGTATGAAACTAAATTAAACACAACTATTTCTGTCCTGATTTTGAAAAGGGTGTATGTTGTTAAAAATTACTAGAAAATTTTCTCCAGCATATAAATAGCAGGCCAAACTATAAAGTCTTAAAGAAATAAAAGACATAAAGTATTATTTTCTTTTTCTTTGAAAAGACTATGTCAATATAAAAAGAACTGAAATTAATTAAAAAAACTTTTCCACAAAATAATTTTCTTAAAGGAAAGTAAAGAACTCCATTAAACCAAAAATGAGCAAAAAATAAAGTCAAATAATCTACCAAGCGTGAAACCACCACAAATCAGCATCGATAAATAAATGAAACTCAAAACGAACAGAAATTACAATAAACAACATAGTCAAACTCAAAACTAGCAGAAATTAACATGAGTAGGGCTCAAAACCAATATGCGTTCCCAAGGCCAGAACATAATTTGCACTTTACAGAAAAAAACACAAATGAATGCAAATTGTCAGTTTAATATACATATACTGATATTTAGTAATCCAATTAATAATATTATTTGATTTATTAAAGTCATGAAAGTAAAAACATTTATATTATTTCAGTAAAGTGCCAATTATGTTCTGGCCTTGGGAACGCATAGGGGTTTTGAGCCCTACTCATGTTAATTTCTGCTTGTTTTGAGTTTGACTCGGTTATTTATTGTAATTTCTGATCGTTTTGGGTTTCATTTATTTATCGATGCTGATTTGTGGTAGTTTCACGCTTGGTAGATTATTTGATTTTATTTTTTGCTCATTTTTGGTTTAATGGAGTTCTTTACTTTTCTTTGAAAAATTTATTTTGCGGAAAACTTTTTTTAATCAATTGCAGTCACAGAGAGGCGATGAAATCGGTAAGGCTCTTGAACCCATCTTTGAACAAGATTGTTATGGGAAAGTTCAAACAGATCGAGGTAGTGAATTTTTTAATCCATATGTTAAAAGTATTCTACTGAAATATAATACAATGCTCTATCATAAAAATAGTCCAATAAAGATAGCATTGGCTGAACGATTAATAAGAAATATTCGACTTTTAATCTCGAGCTATTGTACATTGAAAAACACTGCTGCTTTTATTGATTATTTAGATAAAATCATGCTGATTTTTAATCGATGTCCTCATTGATCCTTTTCCAATCTTAGTTCTCTGGAAACTCATCGAGGAGGCTATGATACACTTAACATTTTTATTAAGCAATATTCCAATGAAAGGCTCGTGAAATAAGAAGAAATTCTATGTTGATCATACAGTTGAAGTCAATTGAACTAATAATGTTTTTGAAAAAGAGAATTATCTATGGTCCATTGAACTCTTTAAGGTTTCAAAAGTCTTAGAAACTAAACCTGTAAAGTATCGTCTACGTGATTTGAAAAATGAAGAGATTCTCGGTAGTTTTTTATGACTATTAGTTGCAAAAAGCTAAAAATAATGGAATTGATCATATTGAAAAGATACTAAAGAATCGAACTCACATGGTCAAGAGACAGTTGATTGTCCGTTCGCTATGATACAACTGTGATTTTGATTTTTAAATTGCCGCTGAAGCCGTAAACAATGCCTAATGACTTCTATGTAACATTTCTGTCCAATGTTTCTGACCCCTTCTACGATGATTTGAATAAAGCAAGCAATTTTTGGACAGAACTCTCCTCCATCATCAGATTTAAGGGAAGGTATGAAGTTGCTTTTTGTTGGTTGCATTCTCAAAAATACATGGGATATCTTGAGAAGCGATCGAGAATATGACAAAAGAGATAGACCATTTGATTGACCACTCCTTACCGATGAATTGATAGAATCGCTTAATTCTGCTGAAAATCCTTTTTTCACACTATCATACAAAGAATTTGATAGTACAAATGATTTGTGTCATGCAATCATTGGAAGAATAACTGCTCGCAGGAATGGTGCATTCCAGTTTAACTATTCAATGGAACATGGTAAGATTTACATTAGCTCCCACATTGAGAATGAAAATATTCATCTTAACGTTAATCTGAGAGATATTTTTGGTTTTAAACAGAATATAATAAATGGTAAAAGTACTAGGACCGCCAGTGGCATGGAGCGTGTTATTGTTGCAGACTATCAACCCGGCTTTTCCTCGGACAGTTGTATTTTTCTTTATGCATTCTTTTTTCATACAGTAACAGTTGGCAATAGCAATGTCTCTCTTCTACGTGTTATTTAACGAAAAACTACTCACAATTACATTCATAACTACAATTTAAAGCACCATCAAAGTATTTCTGTAAACACTTAGTATTTGGAACTCTGTCAGTTAATACTAACAGCAGAATAATCTCATACCCTAGCAATAATGAGTGGTTTGGCGTGATGTGTGATTACATGTCATTTTGGTCTCATTCAGCAATGAGATGGCTAGAAAAAAATACTATAATTTATCCTGATATTGATTGCAATGTTGCTGCTCTTAGACCCCAACAATCCGGTCATGGAATGAAGTATTACAAGGATCGTTCGTCAATGTCGAGCAACAGTCTTAGAAATTGGTTTGCTAAATGTTTTTTGCACTGCACTACTCCTGGCTAAAAAATATTTTGCTCTGGTTGCCGCAGATTTTTTATCCTCTAAACTATACGATTGGGGCTCTGGGAAGGATTTTAAAGAAAGCATTTCACAGAGTTTAAAGAAAGTGGTACAGCACAAAGTCCCTCCGTGAACAATTAAAATGACGACAAAGTGAAAAAGGTTTAAACAGGTCAAGAAACACCTCATCACTCATCAGTCTCTACTCAAGTCAGGAACGAATGACATCACTCTTATCAAAGAAGAAAAAGAAGCGAAGTAAAAAAAATGTTATATTAAAAAGTATTTCTTTTCCTAGACAGAAATGGCATATTTACCACATAAGGAATCCCATTCCTCTTTCACCTTATCATTGAATCTTATCAATGCAGAAAACTTTGATATGAGTGTAAAACATGGTTACTATGAACAATTCTACCCACAACAACCACCTCTGTCAATACGTCCATTTTAAAATTTATTCCAGTGATGATTGTTCCATAGATTTGACTTCCACATTTATATATTTTCATGTGACAGTAAAAAAATCTAACAATGAAAAACTAAGTCCTAATGATAGATTATCCCCTGAGAATTGTGTGCAACACAATTTTCTTACAGCCATCATGGTCTAAATAGAGGGTACACTGGTGAGCACTAGCAAGAAACCATGAAATTATGCAAGTAACCAACAATTCATGTTAATGACTCCAATGTCTTATAATAAATTAACGAGCTTAGCCGTTGGATATGAATATAAAACGGACACATGCTCAACCAATATAGTTAGAGAGGCGACAACTATTGATTAACACTTAGTTTGGAAATAAATCATGAAATATTTAAAATACCCCAATGGTTGCTTCCCAATCTTAACATTACATAAGGTTACAACTTTTCCAGTCCAATTTTTACTTGTGAATGGTACTTGCCAATGCGCCTGATCCAATAGTCTCTCTCACTTTGTTAATACTTCATGAAATAAAACAACACGTTATGAGTTCCGTTGCTTCGGCAATTGAAAAATTAAGAGGCAGTGAAAATAACATCAAAATGCTCGTTCCTTACCCAATCACAAATCAATGAAATATTACCACAGGTTCACGTACCTACACCGTTCTTCATTTATCAATGGTGAGATTCCTTCAAAACTCGTTTTGAAATTTGTAAAAAGTGCTATTGTCATAGGATCATGGACAAGTTACCTAAACAAATGTGAAATGTTTTTTCTTTCCTCTCTTGTGCGTAAATTAAATGGAATTCCACTCTACAATTTATCCTTTGATAAATTCTATAGGACCCTAAATGAATTGACGATGCATTTCCAAGATCGAGATTCACAATTACTTGAAAACAATATAACCGATACAATATTTGCAAAAAGTCACGGTATCATTGTATTGGACATGTCTGGCGCTCAGGATATGAGTAGTGTCCAAAGGGTTTTGTATATTTAGAGTGTAGCTTTGCCGAGGTATTGACAGAGAATATACTATTAGTCTCACTATATTAGTTTGAAACCTATTAAGTAAGTAGCAGCGATGGCACTTTTTTATTAGACTTTGCACCATGAACACAAATCAAACAATCAATGTATTCAAATTGGACCAGTACATGTCCAAATACAAAATATTTTGCATACCCTCGGATTTCATTGAACATGTTCATAACACTAGCGATATTATTATCATTGCTAATAGTTTTTTTTTAGCAATTTTGCTAATTGCTAACACGTAGACTGCAAAGATGGGTCATTGGCTATGCATCTTTCAAACAGAAAAGAATATAAAATTTTCGTAACCTTTTTGTCTACGACACATATTCTACACGCCTCAAATTAAAGACTTCCTTGAGTAAAGAGTGAAATTTATTATTCAAAATCAGAAGCGAGTAAATGATTTATCGACAAAAAGCTGTGGTTTTCATGCACTACTTTATTTTTTTTCAATTTCCTGGGTATACTGACAGCGAATTTCTCAGCATTTATGCAGACAATTCTTGATTGAATAACTTCATGACGGAAATACCCTTTCCTACTTTATAATATTGATTTCTGTGCCCTAAGAATAAAGTATCTTAACACTGTTTGTAAATTTGAAAAAAAAAATGTATATACAATATTAGTCTATGTCTTCATCTAGTAGATTTTTTCTTCTATGTGTAGGTGGTCATCGATAACGTTTACTGGTGGCATATGATTGGGGTTCTACTTGTACTGATCTTGGCGTTTGAAGTCAGGGTTACATTTTCTACAATACAATGTAACTTCACTTTGAGTATGTCTCATTGTAAAGTCAATGATACTATTTTGGTTCATATTATAAAATTCACGTGTTTCAATTTTCTTGTTTGAAGCAATGCCACACATAGTTTTCTCTCATGAAGAATCATTTTCTGTAACAGCCAAATAAAAGTCAGTAGATTTATAGTCATAGTAGCCATTGTCTTCCCAGCAATGACGTAGAAAGTAGATTATTTTGTTATTCCAACAATTGAAACATAGACCTGGTTCCTCCTCCCGAAACAATTTAAAACCAAGGCAATACCAGTCTCTTAGAAATAAGCTGTCACGTTTAGGGTTTTTTCTAATCATAACGAGGTAAGTATTTTCTCATTGATCACATTTATTATAGTGACAATTGGAGCTTAGCAAACTTCTAGTTTGAGAGTCACTGACCTTTTCAAGACTGGAATTGCAGCCTATAATTTACACTGCATATCTTCTATGTAATTTACATGGAGTGCAAAATCTATAGTTTTCGTTATACTCGTCAATAATAGTGTAGTTCTCACATAATGACCGGCTGCCCAATGTGTACAAACATAATGGACATTTGTGGAACTTTTTTTCATGTTGACTCTCACTTTGTCAGATAGAAAACAAGCTTGCGATGAATAAATAACAAAGAATGTTCTTTTTACATCTAGAGAGAGGAGGAGTAATCGAGTCACGTCCAACTTCAAAATCAATTAAACCTGTTAGGACAGGATTTTGTAAATTGTCAAACTTTTTGATGTTCTCATGAAAAACAAAGACTGAAAAATTGTTCGGATATAGTCTTAATTCAACATAAAAAAAACCTTGAATGTCAAGGTAGTGTTCAAAAGCAAATCCACAAGATCATTTTGTTTAGTTTCGATTAGTATGTCAGTAAATTGAGTAAATGAGTTTGGCCCACGACGCATAAGCATCATACAATAATCCAAAGCTAGAGAATTATCTTTCATGATATCGTCAAGCATTCTTTGAGGGAATATTTACTTTTGCACTGATAACTTAAGAAAATTGTTATTTAATTTCAAAAATTTTACAAAGTCGTTACATTCCGCATGATTTCCTGTTTCTCAAATACATTCATTTGTTTTAGTTCTGACACTCCCAGAGCTGATTACAGACTAAAAAACAAAGCCAAAGAATGAAGATTCTTTCTACTTTGAGTACTTTCTCGTCACATATTGGTTCCCTAGAGAGAGAGGCGGTAACCTACTATAATATCTAACAAGAAAAAAAAACACTTTTGATTCAGAAACATTTTTTATTTCAAAGTTACAATAACATACAAATCACTCGTTTTTTCACACGCTAATCCAACTTATTGTCCTTAATATATTCTACAATTTTACTTAGTGCATCTTGAAGTCTATGTATTCGCCTTATATTAACTTTTGCTGCAAAAAATAACTGTTCCTCCAACTTGAATTTGCTTAATGGTATCAAATATTTGAGAAATATCTCTTCCCGTTCAAGGGTTGGTCAACATTCCCTTGTAATTACAACTGCTAAGTTTGGTACTCTTGTCTTTGTATCATTGTTCTTGTTCCCAATCCTCTGTTAATTTCCAACAGTGTAAACAAACAGTAAAGAAGTATAGTGTGTCCTGTAAAATAAAATTTGAAGAAAAAGATTTATTCACGCTGTTCTTTGTCTGAAATTTACTTTCACAATGTTATAAAATACATTTAAAATCCCGCCTTATAACTCAGTGAAGGAAACTTATTATAATGTATACCACTTTCATTCGACCCGGATGTATCATGGCTGTAGGTGCAAAGAGAATAGGACTGTTGAAGTATTGATGCCTTTAGGAGGGCACTGTCACGGGTGCGTTCAGGGTATTTGTTACATCATTACTACTGTTGGGATACCTACTAGGTCGTCAAAACCGGGATAAACTTAGCGAGCCGAATCTAGTTCAGCCTCAATTGGCCATCTAGGGCATATTGAATTCAGTGATTCATTAATTGGGGTGGGATCTTGTGCTGCAAGTATGGTTATCACAACCAGTGACAAAGTAGTCAACTGAATTCAGTTCAGTGTTCATTGGTCTCCTAAGGCGTATTGAATTCAGAAATTAGTTAGTTGTCAAATCATACCTAGTTGATTGAAATTTTGTGTTTGTGGCTGCAGTATTGGTCGTATGAGAAGAAATGACTAATTCATTTATAGCTTCTATTTCATCGAGGGATATTTTTTTTCAAGGTGTAATCAAAGCCATGACATATACTGCATTTTCTTTCTCGTTACCAGTCTTATGTCAAAATATATCTCGACCAGCTTTTTATTTTGTATGATATTCAATTACATCTGGATTTAAATAGTCTAATGTTTGGATGATAACTACTACTTCTGTTATTGACATATCACTACAGAAACAAGTCCCCTGAGGCCAAAACAACTATGCATTCCCCTTCTTTGTGCCAATAACTAGCCAATGTCAATTCAATTTTACCGTCACAATGTAAAACACATGCAAGAACGTTTTATGTTAATGTTACTGTTAATATCCAAAATCTAGTTAATGTCTGGTGCATGTCCGAAGTTTTTTTTCTGCTTGGATTCATCTAGCTTTGTGAGTCAGCTTTTTCCGTCCGCATATTGTGGTGATAAAAGTTAAAGTTAGGTTTGGTTATGTTAGTTTAGGTTTGGATAAATTAGGTTAGACTAGATTAAATTTTTGTAATAAAGATTAGAAATGGGTCAAAAACCCAACCTAGCCTGTCATCATCAAACCATGCATTAAATTGAAAAAGTCGACTGGCAACGCTGACTAAATCCAGGGTGAAAAAGAGGCATTTCAGACATTCACCATTGAATGTCGACATTCCCGAATTTTGAACTTTCACAGTAACATGTATAAGTCGGTGACCATATAAATCATATGCATAAGTATGAACCTTAGTGAATCTAGTTACTCTTATTGAATCCACATGCTGCAAACACCTTAGAGTTTTGTTGCATCAATTTTTATTATTATTTCTACTATTATTATCATTAGTATTACTATTATTCAGGTTTCCAAATGTCACAAAGGATATAGGCAGACTTTATATTTTTCAAAAACAGATAGAAAAGATTAAAAAGAAAGCGAATTACGTTTTTAGAGTTGGTTCAGTAATGTTTTTAGTGTCACTCTATTAAGTGGTAATAGGGAATAGGCGTAATACCTCCAAAAACAGGACACATGGCCTTTTTTCTGTGCAATTATATTACAGAAAGTTTTTATTTCCTGGTTTCCTTCTTGTAGTGACTTGTAGCTATTTTTCACCCTTTTTTCTCAACCACCAAGAGCTTCGAAATAAAATATATTTCTCCTGCAACCTAAATTCATCTTGGATTTATTGATAACTGAAAACTATGGTTTCTTAGTATTTTTCTTTGGTTCTCTCAAAATTGTGAAATCATAATGGCAGTGACCTTTTTGTATGAGTTACTATCTCGTGCTTCGAAAATTAATATGCAAAACTAATTACTTAAGTTTCATTTACTATTACATATCACTTTTCTAAACATTTAGTTTACGAATTATTCAAATAAATTTTTCATCTGCAAATAACTGAAACGTTAATAATCTACTGATGTCTGAAGATTGTTACACCCTACAAGTTAAAGCTGAATCTTTCTAAGCCGTTGAGCGCCATATGTTTTTAGTTCAATTTTAGCTGACTTTTTCCTCGCCTTCCTTTTGTTAAGATTGGTCTCTGCTACTACCGAAGACAGCATAACTACAATTGCAGGTCTATGTAATTGAAAATAAATTTTGATTTCCCCAGCCCTTCCTATAGCAAAGGTTCACGGAAATAAAGATATAATCACATAAGTGATAGACTGTGAATTTCAAAAACAGTTGATATATTGTAGAATATTAAAATAAATAAATTCAATATTGAAAGTTAATGACAATTTTTAATGCCTTTTGTAATGCGTTAGGACAGAGAAAAATATCTAATTAATGGTTTTGATGAAAAAGTAGTGTTAACTTTATCTAATCTTATGTTTGATTTTCTTATATCTGATAAGAAAATAGGTAAACAATAAAGAATAGGTAATGTCAAAATTTTAAATGTAATAGATATTAGGCACCCTTCTTAAGACGACGGTAAAGTCGTGGGAATTCTAGTTGCCACGCATCCTTTAAAGGTAAATTTTCTAAAGTCCTTCTAGAAAGTACGTGAAAAAAAACTTTTGAATACTTTCTTAAAATACGTATTATTTTTATGTTTTTATATTGCATTGGGAAGTACCATGTTGTAATGAGATAAGAACATGCCAATTGAGTAAAGGCAGTTATATGAAAGATATATATAATTTGTTTTTTGTTTGCAGGTGGATCAAAAATGGCAGCTAAGCATGATGTGGCTTCCCAGGTTCTTCGTGCATTTTATCCTGATTACCCGGGTTCTAAAGATTCAAGCTCTTCTTCCCCTAATAGATTAATGCTTGGCATTAGTCCACCTTCGGCTGAAATGTCAAGGTTATGACTCTTTTTACTCCTGATAGTAATATAACTTCCGATACTCGCCTCAGGGGTTTGGAGTGTGTTTCATCCCCGGAGGAAGAGTTATTTGACTTTTGACGATTTTGTACAAGATGGCTATTCCAAAATTCCGATCAGATATCTTTGGGAGGAGGCAGCGAAAATTTTTCAGGAGAAATTTTACGAGGATAGTTTTCCGTGGAGGAAGGAAAGGAATTTGTCGCTGCTTAGTTTTCAGGAAGGGTAGGGAGGTCATAATTATTCTCCATAACTCAAATATGAAATTATTTTTATTTGTCTCACTTTCTCTTTGACTGCTTAATTTTATATAAGCGGAGGATTTTCTAGGGGGGCGGGGGGATTGTTTTGGGGAAATTTTTTCGCTGTGGATCTTTTATTTTCGGGACACTTTTTGGGAATAGGATATTGTCGGTGCAAATTTTATGTGAGAAAAATGATCTTTGGAGGGAGAGGGACCGAGACGACTGTGGGGGACTTTTCTAAGGCTTATAAGATATTCATTTTATTTGTCTTGTTTTTTCTTCTGCTGCTTGATTAAACACCTGGGGATAAGTTTTCAGGGAAGATATGTCTAGGAGGAATCTGGGGGAGGGGATTGTGTGGAAAGGACATTTTATGGAGAAATAATTGTTCAGGGGAGCCTTATGAAGGTTAGGCGACTTCTTTAAGGTGGTATGTTTCTAGGAGAAAGTTTCCATGGAGGGAATTTTCCAGTATGATTTGAAAAACTATCAGAAATTAAACTTGAAAAAAACATAGATTTTTCATATAAGACTAAGGAACAGAATTAAAACTTAAAACGAACCAAAATTGTTCTTTATTTGAGGAGGGCTGAACCTACCTCAACCTTTATCTTTTACGCTAAAGTATGACTTTTTATTCCGTTTTTTAAGAACCACCACTCAAGCATATGGGCTGTTGAAGTTACAAATTCTTGGGAGGGCGGATAGAGAGAGGCTTTAAGTAGATTAGAATGCAGGAGGTGCATGCGTAGCTGTGTTAGGATCAGGCAGCTCGGTGGTTTAGTGAGTTATTAAGAGTTGTTGGAGTAAGTATTTAAAGTGCCTTAAGTGGTGTTCAGACGCTGGATTCTGTCTCAGACTCGGTCCAAGTTTCCCGCTGTGAATGGTTGAAAGCTGAAACTAGGAACTATCAAGCAACATTGTCAGAACTGGAAACACCTTTTTAGGTGAGAATTATGAATGTGAATTTCCTATTTCTGAAAATACCTTGGATTTTCAACTATCCTGAGCGGGAAACTTGGACAGAGTCTGATACAGAATCTAGCGTCTGAGCGCCAATTAGCAGTATGGAGCCTAACTTTTGACAACGCATGCAAAATTAATACATCTGTCATGAGGTTTTGGAAAATAACGGTGTAATCCTGTTTTTAAGAAAGTTGAGATGTTTACTCGTGTAAAAACTGAGACTTGCAATCTTCTGTATCGATAGATGAACCCTACATTAAGAAATAGTTTCAAGGGTTTTCATCAAGGCTTTCCAGCTTTGAAGCTTTTTCAATTCTGAAGTTTTAATTTTAAAAACGACTATAAAATATTGTACGGTAAACTTCCTAGCTTCAAGGGTAAAGATTCTAATTTTCTGAGGGTTGTTCTATGAAATGTTTAGTTTCGTCTTACATTTTAAATGATAAATATTATATAAAATGTAAAAGGTGACACGAATTCGTTTATTTGTCAAATTGGCTTCTTGCAACCAGGAATGCTTTTCAATACTGTCAAGAGTGCCTGACAAATTGGATAGAAAAATTCTGAAATTTCGAAAACCAGAACTGACATTAATACTTTAGAAAATAATTTTTTTCTTATGACTTTTTCTGTTTTAATTTTGACTGTGGAAATTCCCTAATATATTTTTGTGTAATATTTTGTATAAATTCTTAGACAGCTTAAACAAAATTTGTGTATTTCATTCAAGTTTCTGGGATTTCCAAAGTTGAGACGGTGCAACAAAGTTCTCACAAATTCTAATTAACGTCGGTAAAAAGTATACAGCCTTAGTAAGGATAAAAACTAAAATAATGCGGATACAACGTTTGATGATCACTTCGTACAAACAGAACTGAAATCAAAATTTTTCTAATTACACGTTGACCTTACAAATAATTATTTGGAACAACCATATCGCATCTGTAAATATGACACGGGAGCAGAAAACTTTATTACCTGTGAGACACAGTAAAAAGTTTTGCTCCCTAGCAGTGTGTCACAGTGGTTTCAACACTTTGGTGTCAGCACTGTGGTTTCAACACAATTTTGGGTTTAAACACTGTGTTTCACAGTGGCGTCAGATAACTAGTTACTTTTTGTTTATTTTTAGCATCCCTTGCTCATTTATAGTAAAATCTCGTTGGTTAAAGTTCATCGCTAATTATTCAAATTCTTAATATATTCTCTGAGGCAAACCTGACTCTTGTACATGATAATGGTTATAAGCTTATCTAAGCTATTGATGTCAGGCATTGTTTTAACCTGGAATAATAATTTTCACAGGACCAGTGCCTATCATCATAAGGTTCAAATTCAAGACTTGCCAAGATATGAAACCAAAAAATAAAATAAAACCAAAATCACTCAAAAATACTAGTAATAAGTCGAACCTGGAATTATTGTTGTAATATGACCCGGATTTTGGTAGAGGCATTGATGGCCGCTATCCTTGTAGATCTCAAAAAGGTTGGTTCTATACAAGCAGGGTGGAGTTTTTTGCGAGTTCTTAGCCTATGGGTAATGGGTTCCCAAATTTCGCTGATGCGGAACTCTCCATTGTCCTTATTAATGTCTGGTTTGTTTTTAGCAATTTCCAGAGCTTCTCTGATTTTCTGCTTTAAGAGTTGTGGAACTATAGCAATAAGTTGAGCCTGGTCAAAATCAACGGAGTGAAATCAACGGAGTTGATTTTGACCAGGCTCAACTTATTGCTATTGTTCCACAACTCTTAAAGCAGAAAATCAGAGAAGCTCTGGAAATTGCTAAAAACAAACCAGCCATTAATAAAGACAATGGAGAGTTCCGCATCAGCGAAATTTGGGAACCCATTACCCATAGGCTAAGAACTCGCAAAAAACTCCACCCTACTTCTAAAGACCCAACCTTTTTGAGATCTACTAGGATAGCGGCCATCAATGTCTCTACCAAAATCCGGGCCATATTACAACAATAATTCTAGGTTCGACTTATTATTAGTGTTGTTCAGTGATTTTAGTTTTATTTTATTTAGTGATTTTATATTCTGGCAAGAGTCTTGAATTTGAACCTGATGATGACAGGCACAGGTCCTGTCAAAATTATCGTTCCAAGATAACACAATACCTGACATCCATAGCTTAGGTAAGCTTATTACCATTATCATATTCAAATTCTTATATGATTTTTGCTTTTCTATTATCTTCTTTCAACGAATTTTCTTTTAAATTGAAACTACATGGTATTATTCCGTTAGAAACGCTTTTAAAAAAATATTTAAAGCTTTGTGCTTTCTGAAAAATAATAATATGGCATGTAGTGTAGAATGTTAAATCATCAATTCAGAATGCCCTACTAATAACGTTAAATGTTGCAGGCCATATCATATTCCAAGGTATCAAGAAGAAGAAGAATATTTGCAAGAAGATTTGTTGGACTTATCTGTTAAACTTGCATCTCTTGATTTTTACAATATGAATAGCAAGAACGTAAGTAGCTGTCGGATGCAGAAACAATTTAATCTGCTTTGTTTCTTGAGTCGCATATTTTGATATATTAATGAAGAAAACTTTCCCCACGAATTATATTTTTCAAAGAAGGGTAAAGAGCTATATTAAACTAGAAATGAGCAAAAATAAAGCTAAAATAATTTTCCAAGCGTAAAACTACGGCAAATACCCATAAAAAAGAAACGAATTCTAGCACAAACATAAACTACAATAAATAAACAAGTCAAACTCAAGACGAGTAGACAACAAGTGAAGCTGACGCCATCCAGTCCTTCTGAAAACTCGAGAATGGTTTACACTTTCCTTAGTTTCAATTTAATCTAACATATTCGCCAATACTATCTAAAAATGTGTTCTCAGAACTCTTAGCCTTGATTGTAGTACTAGCAGTAGTAGTATAAGTAGTAGGGTTAGTAGACATTTACGTAGTACCTTTCGATTGGTTCGATACCCCCCTTAACAAGCACTGACAGTTTTAACTTAATACTCTACGCTGTTCCTGAGATATAGCTGTTACGGCTTTTTAATAACCTGGCTTCACATATTATGTTTCAATTTAGTGTATTATCCTCTTCAGTATTCCCAGAAAGTTTCACTCCAATACCCTTAGCCTCGGTAAAAGAAGTAGTAGTCATTGTAGTACTAGTTGTAGCAGAACCGGTTGTAGCAGTAGTTTCAGTTATAGCAGCAGTAGTAGTAGTAGTCTTATCAATTATCAGTACATTTTGCATTTTGTCTAATTCGACATCCAATTTACCTTGTACTAAAAGTTTCAACTTATTACACCTGAACATTCCTGGGATACTGCTGATATGCTCTTTTGATAACCTACTTGTACAGAGTGTTTTTTTATTTAGTTCAACATTCACCTATACACATCGTGAAAGTATCAACTTTTTGTCCGTATTATCAGTAGAAGTAGTCGTAGCAATAATTGTAATAGTAGTTAATGCAGGAGCAGCAGTCGTACTAACAGTATGCCCAGAGTGCCTTTTGGATAGTTCATCATCCCTCTCGATGCACCTAAAAGTTTCCGGTTAAAACTAAAAGCTAATCCTGAGAAATCCCTCATGCATCCTTTTTGTAACCTGAATGTAGACAGTGTGTTTTGATTTACTTCAACACCCCCTAAATACTCTCTCGAAGTTTTACCTTAAGTTTCACCCAAAGTTCTAGAAATAGTGGCTACCTGCTCATAGTGTCTTTTGGCTAGTTCAACATCCCCCTCAAAATACCCTTGGTCAAGTGATCATGCCCTTCATCATTCCCTTGAAGTTCCAGCTTAATACCCTCAGTCATTCTTGAGTTTCCCTCTTTTGACAACCTGTATGCCCATAACATTTTTTTATTAGTTCAACACTCTCCTCAGCATTCTCTGAATGCTTTACTTGAATGCATTTGTACTTTGTGAACACCAAAAGTCAAATATGCCCTCTTTTTCAATAAAAATTACTATACATCAATAATGGGCAAATTAGATAAATTACTGCCCTTGCTTTGAGTGTTGTAGGGGGTTGAAAACCTCAACATCTCCAGAGATATAGTTGCTGTAACTTTTAACTAAACTGAATAAAATGGCTGTCTCAAAATTTTGATTGGATGGTTTTTGAGAATTAACGGTCATTCCAGGGAGGCTGCTTGCCCTTCAATCTCTTTTCACACTTGAAAAAGGGCACTGGAACTTTTCATTTCCATTCAAATGAGCTTCTTTAAAAGTTTTTATGATAGCGCTACACTGCCTATGATATTACCTATACGCCTTTTTGAAAACCTCTAAGCATATATTTTTTGTTTAACTACCCCCCCCCCCCTCTAAACGTTCCCTAAATTTTTCTTCCGAACAGCCTTAGCTTCACTAGTTACAGCAATTGTAGTAACAGTATAGCAGTATACATATAGTGCCTTTTGCTTAGTTCAAAATCCACAACAACATACTTTGAAAGCTCCTACTTAATAATGTAAGTCGCTCCTGAGAAACTGTTGGTACACCCCTTTAACAGTGTAGTTTTACATATTTCGGTCTAATTTAGTTCAACATCCACCAAAAAACTTCTAGAAAGATTTACCTTAATCTCTCTAGCTTTAGTGCTAACAATAGTAGTTTGTTATATCAGTTGCATTAGTAGTATTACACAAATAGCACCTTTGGTTTTTTTCAACATGCTGAACAGACAACATACGCTTAAATTTTCAGATTAATATCATTAACTGCTCTTAAGAAATTGCTGATGGGTGGGCCCTCTTGACAATTCATATGCAAATTGTGTGTTTTGATATAGTTCAACATTCTTTCAAAATTCCCCTAGATGTTCACATTAATACCCTTAGCCTTAGTAGCAGGACTACCAGTAGTAGTAGTCGTTTTTTAACAGTATGATTAGTTGTAGCTTTAGCCTTAGTAGCAGTAGTAGTAACAGCAGTAGAAATATTAGTAGCAATAGTAGTAGTGTTTCCTCAAATTTTAGCTTTAGTATCCTTAGCCTCGGTAGTACTTGCATTAAAAGCAGCATTTGTAGTGGTAGTAGTAGTAATAGCGGTAGTAGCAGCAGCAGCTTTAGTAGTAGTAGCAGTAGCACACAAATATTGCATTTTGGTCAATACATCTTTCCCTTTATGTATTCTCTGATAGTTCCATTTTAATCACCTAAACCGTTCCTGAGATAAACCCTTTCGACAATATGCATGTATATAGTGTTTTGGACTTAGTTAATATTTCCCATCTATATTATCTTAATTTTTAATTTTCTTACCGATAGTGTTAATGCTACTAAGTATCATAGTAGTAGTGGCAGTAGTAGGAGCAGTAGAAGCCAAATACGCACAGTATGTTTTGATTTAGTTCAAGTTTCCCCTCAATATTTCCTCTAATTTCCACGTCAATACCATCAGACTTAGTAGTAATTACTATCCAAGCTGTAGTTTTAATTGTAACTGTGGTAGCAGTAGCAGCCGTAGCAGCCACCGTAGTAGTTATAGTTGTAGTAGTAGCAGTAGTAGTAGTAGTAATAATAATAATAATAATAATAATAATAGTAGTAGTAGTAGTAGTAGTAGTAGTAGTAGCAGTAGTAGTAGTATAGTAGTGGTAGTAGTAGCAGTAGTAGTAGTAGTAGTAATAATAATAATAATAATAGTAGTGGTAGTAGTAGTAGTAGTAGTAGTAGTAGTAGCAGTAGTAGTAGTAGTGGTAGCAATAGCAGTAGCAGTAGTAGTAATAGTAGGAGTACGGTAGTAGTTGTTGTAGCGTGCAAAAATTGTCTTTTTGGTCAATTGGTCAGCCCTTTTATCATTTCCTGAAAGTTCCAAATTAATGCACTCTGTCATTCTCGAATTATGCCTTTTTGACAACCAATATGCATAAAACAGGTTTAGATTTAGTTCAAGACTCCTCTCATTATCATGGTTTCAGCTGTAGCTGCAACCTAGTGCCACAACCCATTGTAACCAAAAGTTGAAAAACGTGTTTTGAAGAAAACTGTCTTGTGAGAAAAAATCGCCATTATTATAATCCGGTTATTTTTCATTATACAACGGAATATTTCAATTCATGATGCAAATTCTAAAGCTAGTCTATGGTCCTAATACTATAAGTTGGCTTTCCTCAAGACTTGTCAACAAACTAATCATGAAATGTCA
The DNA here is from genome assembly GCF_049724085.1 of Artemia sp. Qi Xiang Cuo. Lineage (NCBI taxonomy): Eukaryota > Metazoa > Arthropoda > Branchiopoda > Anostraca > Artemiidae > Artemia > Artemia sp. Qi Xiang Cuo. The sequence goes on from NW_028300526.1 coordinate 31,891, forward strand.
TTTTCAGAGCCAAAACGAGATTCAATCATTGGACTAAGCTCATTGTGCAGAAGTGATACCAAATTACACGAAAAAAAAGATAATTAAAATAAACCAACATACCTATATTTTTTTCAAAAAGTGACCTTAACCAGTTTGCTTCTACTGTACTAAAACTCCTAATAGTTTTCTATAATGATGCAAGCATAGGGAATGTGTTTGGTTTCTTTATTTATTACTAACCAAACATATTACCATATTATCAGTTGTTTTATTTGCGCTAGTTTTATCAATGTATGTTAGATAGACTGTAAAGCAATAATTTTTACTCGTTTTAAGTTTCAACTTCGCTCTTTACTCCCCTTAGAAAAACTTTGTTTTGTTTTTTTATTAATCATAGGCAGCGCGCTAGCGCTGCATAAGTAGCCTACAGAACGATGTGGGCACAATGTGTGTTTTTTTCCACCCGGGCACTTCGTATCGAAGGAGTTGTCGAAGAAACTTCGAAAAGGGCTCATTCGATGGGAAATTGGAGTGGCTAGTGCCCATTTTAATAGTCTACAGTGTTTGTAGGGCAACAAGCCGCCCACGCCCATCATTCCTCTAAACACATCCAATCAATATTTTGAGATAGCCATTTTGTTCAGCGTAGTGGATATTCAGATAGAAAATATGTTTTTGAGGAGGACACTCCCCCAAAAACCCCCGGGGCAATGGTTTCAAATTATACCCTGAGATCATATAAGAACGATGTTGGTACAATATACTATTTATTTTTTTTTTTTTCCTTTAGAGCAGTGCACTTCATATGGAAGGGGTCGTCATAGATACTTCAATAGGGGCTCATTCGATTGGAAATTGAGAGTTCTAGTGCCCTTTATAATAGTCAATAACGATTGGAGGGCAATTAGCCCCCCTTCCCACCCCCATGCTCATCATTCCCCAAAACACATCCAATCAAAATTTTGACATAGCCATTTTGTTCAGCGTAGTTGATTTTCAGAAAGAAAATATGTTTTTGAAGAAGACACTCCCCCAGAACCCTCAGGGCAAGGGTTTTAAGTTATTCCCTGGGGGCAAATAAGTTTTATATAGAAGGAATTGTCGTAGAAACTTCCAAACAGGCTCATTCGATTGGAAATTCAAAGGGCTAGTGCCCTTTTTAATAGTCGAAAGTGATTAGAGGGCAACTAGCCCCCCCCCACGCCCATCATTCCCCCAAACACATCCAATAAAAATTTTGTTCAGCGTAGTTGATTTACAGATAGAAAATATATTTTTGAGGAGGACACTCCCCCACAACCCTCAGCGCAAGGATTTTAAGTTATGCCCTGGGGTTATATAAGATTTTTATAGAAGGCGCTGTCGTAGAAACTTTAAAAAAGGCTCATTCGATTGGAAATTCAAAGGGCTAGTGCCCTTTTTAATAGTCGAAAGTGATTGGAGGGCAACTAATCCCCCCCCACGCCCATCATTTCCCCAAACACATCCAATCAAAATTTTGAGATAGCCATTTTGTTCAGCGTAGTTGATTTCCAAATAGAAAATATGTTTTTAAGGAGGACACTCCCCCACAACCCTCGGGGCAAGGGTTTTAAATTATGCCCTGAGGGCATATAAGAACGACGTTGGCCTAATGTACTATTTATTATTTTTTTCCTTTAGAGCAGGGTACTTTATATGGAAGGGCTCGTCGTAAAAACTGCAAAAGGGGCTCATTCGATTGGAAATTGAGAGTTCTAGTGCCCTTTATAATAGTCGAAAGTGATTGAAGGGCAACAAGCCCCCCCTTACGCCCATCATTCCCCCAAACACATCCAATCAAAATTTTGAGATAGCTTTTTTGTTCAGCGTAGTTGATTTCCACATAGAAAATATGTTTTTGAGGAGGACACTCCCCCACAACCCTCAGGGCAAGGGTTTTAAGTTATGCCCTGGGGGCTTATAAGGTTTTTACAGAAGGCGTTGTCATAGAAAGTTCAAAACAGGCTCATTCAATTGGAAAGTCGAAGGGCTAGTACCCTATTTAATAGTCGAAAGTGATTGGAGGGCAACTAGCCTCCCACCCCACGCCCACCATTCCCCTAACACATTCAATCAAAATTTTGAGATAACCACTTTGTTCAGCGTAGTTGATTTACAGGTATTAAACATGTTTTTGAGGAGGAGACTCCCCCACAACCCTCAGGGCAAGGGTTTTAAGTTATTCCCTGGGGGCATACAAGGTTTTTATAGAAGGTGTTGTCATAGAAACTTCAAAAAAGGCTCATTCGATTGGAAATTCAAAGGGCTAGGGCCCTTTTTAAAAGTCAAAAGTGATTGTAGGGCAACTAGCCCCCCCCCCGCCCATCATTTCTCCAAACACATCCAATCAAAATTTTGAGATAGCCATTTTGTTCAGCGTAGTTGATTTCCCGATATAAATTGTTTTTGAGGAGGACACTCCCCCCACAGCCCTCAGGGCAAGGGTTGTATGTTATGCCCTGGGGGCATATAAGGTTTTTAAAGAAGGAACTTCAAAAAAATCTCATTCGATTGGAAATTCAAATATGCTAGTGCCCTTTTTAATAGTTGAAAGGAATTGGAGGGCAACTACCCCCCCCCCCCCTCCCCACACCCATTATTCCCCCAAACACATCCAATACAAATTTTGAGACAGTCATTTTGTTCAGCGTAGTTGATTTCCAGATAGAAAATATATTTTTGAGGAGGAAACTCCCCCACAACTCCCAGGGCTAGGATTATAAGTTATGCCCTGGGGGCATATAAGGTTTTTATTGAAATCTTTGTCGTAGAAACTTGAAAAAGGGCTCATTCGATTTGAAATTCAATGGGATAGTACCCTTTTTAATAGTCAAAAGTAATCTGAGGACCACTAAACCCCCTCTTACGCCCACCTTTTCCCCAAACACATCCAATCAAAATTTTTAGATTGTTATTTTATTCAGCGTAGTTGAAAGTTTTGAAAATTAGGTCTTTAAGGATAACAACCCCTCCCCCCACAGCCCTCAGGGCAAGGTTTGTAAGTCATACCCTGGAGCGCATGAAGTTTTTATTGAAAGCGTTGTCGTAGAAACTTCAAAAATGCTCATTCGATTGGAAATTGAAAGGGCTAGTGCCTTTTTTAATAATTGGAAGTGACATATCCAAAATACATCCAATCAAAATTTTGAGATATCCGTTTTGTTCAACGTAGTTGAACGTTCTGTAAATTAGGTCTTTTAGGATGATAACCCCCTCAGAGCCCTCAGTGCAAGGGTTGTAAGTTATGCCCCGGGGGCATATAAGGTTTATATAGAAAGTTGTTGTATTTATCCTTTAGAACAGGGTACTTCGTATCGAAGAAGTTGTCGTAGAAACTTCGGGAAGCACTCATTCAATTGGAAATTGGAGTGGCTAGTAGAACCCCCTTATTGACTCCGAGATACACTGTGTGCTGCCATCTTCAATTGAGTCTAACTCCAAACAGGATTCCATATATGGGCATAGAATTCCTCGAGGGGAGAGGATTTCCGAGAACTTGATTGTGTAATCGAGGGGGAGAGGATTTCTGAGAACTTGATTGCGTAATCGAAGGGGAACTAAATTTCTGAGAAATTGATTGCGTAATCGCTAGGGGGAATGTTTTGATCCAGGACTCGACTATGACAAGTACAAACAGTACATAATTTATGCATGTTTTTATGGATTTTGTCACTGAGAATGAAAAAACAGGATTTTTCTCACTTTGATGTATTTTCATGGTTTATTAATGTCTAATGGATGATTTCAAGGTCGATTGATCTGTTGTTGTTGTTGTTTGGCCAAGTGTAATGACACGAGGGGTGATTTACATAATCGCTAGGGGGAATGTATTGATCTAGGGGAGAGAATTTCCAGGAACTTGATTTACATAATCGCTGGGGAGAATGTTTTGATTCGATAACGGGAAACAGGATCACGTGTCTCCTTCTAAGCCAATCAGCTAGTCGGTTACATCTCATTCTAAGCCAATCAGAGAGTCGCTTACATATGGTTTCCCATTACATCGCAATTCGCCCTTGAGATTTCGTATATTGCGTTGTGATTAAACATTCAGAAAGTTCCAAGACACAATGGATATAACTATGGAATATATTAATGAGATGGAAGCCTTGGCTACAGCGATTTACAATGTGACTTCTGTTTAGTAAATTTTCATTCTTTATTTTCAAATAAAATCATTTTACATAGTAGCCCCTCCAGTAAATTCAGGGTATACCCCCCCACACAATACAAACTCCACTATATATTGTTTATACTCGCTAGAAAGCTTAAAATACGTTCTTTTTTACCACGTAAATTCAACCTCCCCTTCTCCACACCCCTCTCAGTTTATGACTTTAATTCTTCCAATAGAAATAACTTTGTTTTTGAACTCTCCTTTTGACAGCCAACTTTCCGTCAAACCCTTAGCTATTAATATACAGTTTCCATTTAAGCCACCGCTAACTTGACATAAACATTCCCGCAATGATTTTATTAGCTGTCACCCTCTTAAGGCTCCTCTTCTTTCTCAATCTTTACGCTAACGGTTTAACCAAAAGGTTTCATAGATCAAAAAGGATTGTTTTTCCCGTCAAATTAAAATAGTTTCAAGCAAAAAGAGATTGCAATAATTAAGCTAGGCCTACGCAACCTGTATGGAAGTAGAGAAACGAGTTATTTCCAAAATTATGGTCTAACAATATTTTTAGGACATTATGTAAAAAGGGGAAAGAGGCAATGCCTCAATTCTAACACCTTCATTGTAAAGCGAAAACAAAGTGTTTTTTCGCGTGAAAAGTAAGGGGCCAGGATTTCTAAGAAAAGGAATACACAGCTTTATTATGTGTAAATTGAATAGCGTTTGATTTCTGAGTTTAGTATATTTCTCGCAAATTTTTACTTTTTGCTTTGCTTTTTGCTGAGGGGAGGGGGCTTCTTTGTGATAAATGCATTCTAGACAAAATTATGGTTAGGGGGTTGGAGGACTACTAATTTTTCTTCTGTGAAAAAGGGAATCATTTTTTCAATACTAACTTTTTTCTCTTCTTTTTAAGAACATTTATGAAGAAAGGGGTTATAAAAGAATAAAATAAAAAAAATAATAACACACTCAATCTAAGGAAAAATGAGAGAAGACTCCAGGGGAGGAGGGAGTGTCTTTAAGGGACAGTGGGTAGTTTTTTTTGGTCAACAACTCAACATTAAAATTTTTTCTGCTGTTAAATTTATAATTTATTTTTCGTTGTGCAAGTCAGTAGTTTTTAAGTGTATATTTAATGTTACCCAGCCTCCTTAAGTAAAAATTATTTATTCTAAGAAAGTGAGCTGTATTTGTTAGAGTTTCAGAAACATTACATATTTATTTAATTTAAGCCCTTTTTTTTCAGATATAATAATGTTTGGTGTGATTGACACAGAATATATTGGTCTGAAATATTCCTCAACTGGCATTATTTTCGAAGCAGCTTTCTTACTCCTAGACAATCAACGACGTGAAATTCATAGCTATAAATGGAACGTCAGATACAATATGTATAAGTACGAGAAAACAGATGGAGTCCGACACTAAATTTTATAAATCGAAACGGCTTTTATGTTAAAACAATAAGACCACGTAATGAAAATGGCAATGAAATAAAACATGTACAAGAGGAAATTCAGGAAATATGCAGTTTTTCGGTGTGCAAGCTGTTTATGTAAAGAGAAACGTACCAACTGATAAACTCTTACTAGAAAAATGTGATAAAAACATAGAATTATTTAATTTAGAAGACTTCAAATGTGAGAAATACCTGCATTCAGTACATGACCTGGAAGATGAAGTTAGATATTTCGCTCAATGGGTACCAGAAAAGATACATGACATGGAAAAATGCATCATATATACAAAGACCTAAACTCTTGCTCTTCCTCATATCAAATGGATTAAGCTTTTTTTTAAATATTTCATTATGTATTTTTTCAAATGTTTTTAAATATGTTTAAACAATAAATATCCTAAGCCTCAGCTTTTTTATTATTTAGAATAGTTCATCGCCATGAAAATTATTCTTTCAGATTCAACATGCCAGGGAACACACTTTCAAGTTCAGCATGTTGGAGAACCCTAAATAGTCACCCCTAAAAAGGTAAGTTAACCCTAAAAGATTAAAAAATTTTTCTGAAATCACACTTTCAGGTTTGACATGTAGGACTTTCAGGTTCAGCATGTTGGGGAACTCTAAATGCTCATCCCTAAAAAAGCAAGTTAACCCTAAAAGTTTTAAGAATTTCTCTGAAATTACACTTTCAGATATGTCAGGGAACACACTTTCAGGTTCAGCATGTAGGAAATGCTCAAAATGCTCTCGAACCCTAAATGCTCATCTCTAAAAAGGTAAGTTAACCCTAAATGGTTAAAGAATTTCTCTTAAATCACACTTTCAGATTCGGCATGTCAGGGAACACACTTTCAGGTTCGACATGTAGGACTTTCAGGTTCAGCATGATGGGGAACCCTAAATGCTCATCCCTATAAAGGCAAGTTAACCATAAAAGGTTAAAGAATTTCTCTGAAATTACACTTTCTGATCAAGCATGTCAGGGAACACACTTTCAGGTTCAGCTTGTAAGAGAACCATAAATGCTCATCCCTAAAAAGGCAAGTTAACCCTAAAAGGTTAAAGAATTTCTCTGAAATTACACTTTCTGATCTGGTATGTCAGGGAACACACTTTCAGGTTCAGCAAGTAGGAAAACCATAAATGCTCATCCCTAAAAAGGTAAGTTAACCCTAAAAGGTTAAAGAATTTCTCTGAAATTACACTTTCTGATCCAGCATGTCAGGGAACACACTTTCAGGTTCAGCATGTAGGAGATTCCTAAATGCGCATCCCTAAAAAGGTAAGTTAACCCTAAATGGTTAAAGAATTTTTCTTAAATCACACTTTCAGATTCGGCATGTCAGGGAACACACTTTCAGATTTGACATGTAGGACTTTCAGGTTCAGCATGTTGGAGAACCCTAAATGCTCATCCCTTAAAAGGCAAGTTAACCCTAAAAGGTTAAAGAATTTCTCTGAAATTACACTTTCTGATCCAGCATGTCAGGGAACACACTTTCAGGTTCAGCTTGTAGGCAAACCATAAATGCTCATCCCTATAATGGTAAGTTAACCCTAAAAGGTTAAATAATTTCTCTGAAATTATACTTTCTGATCCAGCATGTGAGGGAACAAACTTCCCTCACAGAATTTTTCAAATTCTTGTGAAAAATTCACAAGAATTTTTCTTAAATCACACTTTCAGATTCGGCATGCCAGGGAACACACTTTCAGGTTCGACATGTAGGACTTTCAGGTTCAGCATGTTGGGGAACCCCAAATGCTCATCCCTATAAAGGTAAGTTAACCCTAAAAGGTTAAAAAATTTCTCTGAAATTACACTTTCTGATCCAGCATGTCAGGGAACACACTTTCAGGTTCAGCATGTAGGAGAACCATAAATACTCATCCCTAAAAAGGTAAGTTAACCCTAAAAGGTATTGATTGTGATAACAACTTTTCTGTCAGAAGTAGCAAGTTTTGCTTAACACTAACGAACATTCTCATCAAAGTAACGACATTTTACCTTAATACTAACATACTTTTACTGAACACACACAAATTTCTCTTAGAAATAATATTTTTTGTCAGTGATAACACGTTTGCTGTTCGAACTAGCAAGTTTTCTACCAAACATACCAAATTTTTTTTTAGAAGTAACATTTTTTTGATTGTGATAACAACTTTTCTGTCAGAAGTAGCAAGTTTTGCTTAACACTAAAAAACATTCTCATCAAAGTAACAACATTTTACCTTAATACTAACATACTTTTAATGAACACACACAAATTTCTCTTAGAAATAATATTTTTCATCAGTGATAACACTTTTTCTTTTCGAACTAGCATGTTTTCTTCCAAAGATACCAAATTTTTTCATAGAAGTAACATTTTTGTATTGTGATAACAACTTTTCTGTCAGAAGTAGCAAGTTTTGCTTAACACTAACAAACATTCTCATCAAATTAACGACATTTTACCTTAATACTAACATACTTTTACTGAAAACACACAAATTTCTCTTAGAAATAATATTTTTATCAGTGATAACAACTTTTCTGTCAAAAGTAGCAAGTTTTGCTTAACACTGAAAAACCTTCTCATCAAAGTAACGACATTTTACCTTAATACTAACATACTTTTACTGAACACACACAAAGTTCTCTTAGAAATAATATTTTTTGTCAGTGATAACACTTTTTCTGTTCGAACTAGCAAGTTTTCTACCAAAGATACCAAATTTTTTCTTAGAAGTAACATTTTTTTATTGTGATTACAACTTTTCTGTCAGATATAGCAAGTTTTGTTTAACACTAACAAACCTTTTCATCAAAGTAACAACATTCTTCATTAATACTAACATACTTTTACTGAACACACACAAATTTCTCTTCGAAATAATATTTTTCATCAGTGATAACACTTTTTCAGTTCGAACTAGCAAGTTTTCTACCAAAGATACCAAATTTTTTTAGAAGTAACGATTTTATTGATTGTGATAACAACTTTACTGTCAGAAGTAGCAAGTTTTGCTCAACACTAACAAACCTTCTCATCAAAGTAACGACATTTTACCTTAATACTAACATACTTTTACTGAACACACACGAAGTTCTCTTAGAAATAATATTTTTCGTCAGTGATAACACTTTTTCTATTCGAACTAGCAAGTTTTCTACCAAAGATACCAAATTTTTTCGTCGAAGTAACATTTTTTGATTGTGATAACAACTTTTCTGTCAGAAGTATTAAATTTTGCTTAGTACTAACAAACCTTTCAAACAGTTCGTTGTAACGAACTGTAAGTAAGGAGCGACCCGGCTCAATGGTAGCCGAAACTCTAGAAAACGGGTTTTTGATGCCAATAGATACATCAAAAGAATTAAATTTCAATGCTCATTTCAAATATATAATTTTCATCAAGTTTAGTGCTACCCATCAAAAGTTATGCGCCTGAGAAAATTTGGCTGATTTTCAATAAAAGGGGGAAAGACCCCCTCAAAAATATAGAATGTTGATGAAAATCAAACCATCATATTCAGCGTATCAGAGAACCCTACTGTAGAGTTTTCAAGCTCTTATCTACAAAAATGTGGAATTTTGCATTTTTTGCCAGAAGAAAGATCACGGATGCGTGTTTATTTGTTTTTTTTCCAGGGGTGATCGTATCGACCCGGTAATCCTAGAATATCGTGGGAGGGCTCATTGGAATGGAAATTAAAACTTCTAGTGCCCTTTTTAAGTGACCAAAAAAATTGGAGGGCAACTAGACCCCCTCCCACGCTCATTTTTTTCACTAAGTCACCCGATCAAAATTTTAAGATAGCCATTTTATTCAGCATGGTCAAAAATATGATAACTATGTCTTTTAGGATGACTTAATCCCCCGAAGTCCCCGGGGGGTGGGCTAAAAGTTATGAACTTTACCCATTGTTAACATATAGTATTGGTGATTGGGAAGTTTTCAGGTGGGTTTTTTTCTGGTAGGGGGGGTGGGAGGGTCAGGGGTTATTTTGGAGGATATGTCCATGAAGGAAGTTTTCATGGGGGAAAGGAAATTGCCATGAAGGGGGCGCCGAACTTGCCTGAATTATTTATTGGTTATTGGGAAGTATACAGACATTTTCAGGAAGGATTTTTTTTTCTGGAGGGGGGGGGGGCTAGAGGAGGGGGTTACCCGGGAGAATAGTTCTGTGGAGGATGTTTCTTGGGGGTAAGGGACATTTCTATGAAGGGGGTTGCCGGATTGCCAAGCATTATTTAAAAAACGATCAGAAATTAAATTTTAAAAAAACAAGTTTTTTCAACTGAAAGTAAGAAGCAACATTAGAACTTAAAACAAACATAAATTATAACGTATATGAGGGGGTTCTCCCCCGAGTCAATAGATGGCTCTTTGCCTTACAGTTTTTTTAGTGCTTTCAAAAGAGCTATCTATTCTAATTAAACGGCCTTTGTCATTCAGGGGTTTGTGAATTAAAATTGTTTTTAACTTTTAACGTAAAGAGCGTGGTATTGACTAAGGGGAGAACCCCCGCATATACGTAATAACATATACGTAATAAAAAAAAATAATACAAAAAACAAGCGATACGGCTCAATAGTAATTGAAACGGAATTTTGATGTCAATAAATGTATCAAAAGAATGGGTTTATAATGCTGATTCTAAATATATAAATTTTATTAAGTTTAGTATTACTCATCAAAGGCTACGAGCCTGAGAAAATTTACCTAATTTTTTAAAGAGGGGGGAAACATCCCCTACAAGTGAAAGAATTTTATTGAAAATCACACCGTCAGATTCAGCGTATCAGAAAACCCTATTACACAGGTTTCAAGCTCATATCTGCAAAAATCTGCAATTTTGTATTTTTTGCCAGAAGAAAAATATACGAATATAGAAGTTACTTACGTAAGTTAATTTGTAAATTACGTCAGAACCAAATTTAGAGACATCCATTTAGAAAAAGAAAAGTGAAATTTTTATGCAAATTTTGTTTACTTATTCAATGACGGTGAGCCAAAATAAAAGCTGCATTAACTAAAAAACGATCAGAAATTAAATAAAAAAACAAGTTTTTTTAACTGAAAGTAAGGAGCGACATTGAAACTTACAGCGAACAGAAAATATTCCGCATATGAAAAGGGCTGTCCCCTATTCAACGCCTCGTTCTTTACGCTAAAGTTTGACTCTTTGTCACACCTCTACTTTTTAAAACAATAAAAACTTTAGCGTAAAGAGTGAGGCCTTGAGGAGGGGATAGCCCCTTTCATATACGGAATAATTTCTGTTCGTTTTAATGTCGCTCCTTACTTTCAGTTTAAAAAACTTGTTTTTCTTATTTAACTCATCAAAGAAACGACATTTTACCTTAATAGTAACATACTTTTAATGAACACACACAAATTTCTCTTAGAAATAATATTTTTCGTCAATGCTAACACTTTTTCTGTTCGAACTAGCGAGTTTTCTACGAAGGATACCAAATTTTTTTTTAGAAGTAACATTTTTTGATTGTTTTAAAAACTTTTCTGTCAGAAGTAGCAAGTTTTGCTTAACACTAACAAACATTCTCATCAAAGTAACATCATTTTACCTTAGTACTAACATACTTTTACTGAACACACACAAATTTCTGTTAGAAATAATATTTTTCATCAATGATAACACTTTTTCTGTTCAAACTAGCAAGTTTTCTACCATAGATACCAAATTTTTTCTTGGAATTAACATTTTTTGATTCTGATAACAACTTTTCTATCAGAAGTAGCAAGTTTTGCTTAACATTAACAAACATTCTCATCAAAGTAACGGAATTTTACCATAATACTAACATACTTTTACTGAACACACACAAATTTCTCTTAAAAATAATATTTTTCATCAGTGATAACACTTTTTCTGTTCGAACTAGCAAGTTTTCTACGAAAGATACCAAATTTTTTCTTCGAAGTAACATTTTTTTTATTGTGATAACAAATTTTCTGTCAGAAGTAGCAAGTTTTGCTTAACACTAACAAACCATCTCATCAAAGTAACAACATTTTACCTTAATACTGACATACTTTTAATGAACACACACAAATCTTTCTTAGATATAATATTTTTCGTCAGTGATAACACTTTTTCTGTTCGAACTAGCAAGTTTTCTACCGAAGATACCAAATTTTTTTTTATAAGTAACATTTTTGATTGTGATAAAAACTCTTCTGTCAGAAGTAGCAAGTTTTGCTTAACACTAACAAACATTCTCATCAAAGTAACAACATTTTACCTTAATACTAACATACTTTTACTGAACACACACAAATTTCTCTTAGAAATAATATTTTTCATCAGTGATAACACTTTTTCTGTTCGAACTAGCAAGTTTTCTACCAAAGATACCAAATTTTTTCCTAGATGCTTAACACTAACAAACAATCTCATCAAAGTAACAACATTTTACCTTAATACTATCAAACTTTTACTGAACACACACAAATTTCTAGGTTAGGTTAGGTTAGACTAGATTAGGTTAAGTTAGGTTAGGTTAGCCTACGTACGCGTTGGTATCTTTGGTAGAAAACTTGCTAGTTCGAACAGAAAAAGTCTTATCACTGACGAAAAATATTATTTCTAAGAGAAATTTGTGTATGTTCATTAAAAGTATGTTAGTATTAAGGTAAAATCTCGTTACTTTGATGAGATGGTTTGTTAGTGTTAAGCAAAACTTGCTACTTCTGACAATAAAGTTGTTATCACAATAATAAAAATTTTACTTATACGGTAAAATTTGTTATCTTTGGTGGAAAACTTGCTAGTTCGACCACAAAAAGTGTTATCACTGATGAAAAATATTATTTCTAAGAGAACTTTGTGTGTGTTCAGTAAAAGTACGTTAGTTTTAAAGTAAAATATCGATACTTTGATGAGAAGGTTTGTTAGTGTTAAGCAAACATTTATAATACTTAAATAAAAGTTTTTATCACAATCAAAAATGTTACTTCTAATAAAAAATTTGGTATCTATGGTAGAAAACTTGCTAGTTCGAACAGAAAAAAGTGTTATCATTGATGAAAAATATTATTTCTAAGAGAAATTGGTGTGTGTTCATTAAAAGTATATTAGTATTAAGGTAAAATGATGTTACTTTGATGAGAATGTTTGTTAGTGTTAAGCAAAACTTGCTACTTCTGACAGAAAATTTGTCAACACAATCAAAAAATTTTACTTCTAAAGAAAAATTGGTATCTTTCGTAGAAAACTTGCTAGTTCGAACAGAAAAAGTGTTATCATTGACGAAAAATATTATTTCTAAGAGAAATTTGTGTGTGTTCATTAAAAGTATGTTAGTATTAAGGTAAAATGTCGTTACTTTGATGAAAAGGTTTGTTAGTGTAAAGCAAAACTTGCTACTTCTGACAGAAAAGTTGTTATCACAATCAATAATGTTACTTCTAAGAAAAAATTTGGTATCTTTGGTAGAAAAGTTGCTAGTTTGAACAAAAAAAGTGTTATCACTGACAAAAATATTATTTCTAAGAGAACTTTGTGTGTGTTAAGCAAAAGTATGTTAGTATTAAGGTAAAATGTCGTTACTTTGATGAGAAGGTTTATCAGTGTTAAGCAAAAATAGCTACTTCTGACAGAAAAGTTGTTATCACAATCAAAAATTTTACTTTTAGTAAAAAATTTGGTATCTATGGTAGAAAACTTGCTAGTTCAAACAGAAAAAGTGTTATCATTGATGAAAAATATTATTTCTACGAGAAATTGGTGTGTGTTCATTAAAAGTATGTTAGTATTAAGGTAAAATGATGTTACTTTGATGAGAATGTTTGTTAGTGTTAAGCAAAACTTGCTACTTCTGACAGAAAAGTTGTTAACACAATCGAAAAATTTTACTTCTAAAGAAAAATTGTAATTTTTCATAGAAAACTTGCTAGTTCGAACAGAAAAAGTGTTATCATTGACAAAAAATATTATTTCTAAGAGAAAATTGTGTGTGTTCATTAAAAGTATGTTAGTGTTAAGGTAAAATGTCGTTACTTTGATGAGAAGGTTTGTTAGTGTTAAGCAGAACTTGCTACTTCTGACAGAAAAGTTGTTATCACAATCAAAAAAGCTACTTCTAAGAAAAAAGTTGGTATCTTTGGTAGAAAATTTGCTAGTTCGAACAGAAAAAGTGTTATCACTGACGAAAAATATTATTTCTAAGAGAACTTTGTGTGTGTTCAGTAAGAGTATGTTAGTATTAAGGTAAAATGTCGTTACTTTGATGAGAAGGTTTGTTAGTGTTAAGCAAAACTTGCTACTTCTGACAGAAAAGTTGTTATCACAATCAAAAAATGTTACTTCTAAGAAAAAATTTGGTATCTTTGGTAGAAAAGTTGCTAGTTCGAACAGAAAAAGTGTTATCACTGACGAAAAATATTATTTCTAAGAGAACTTTGTGTGTGTTCAGTAAAAGTATGTTAGTATTAAGGTAAAATTTCGTTACTTTGATTAAAAGATTTGCTAGTGTTAAGCAAAACTTATTACATCTGACAGAAAAGTTTTTATCACAATCAAAAGATGTTACTTCTATGAACAAATTTGGTATCTTTGGTAGAAAACTTGCTAGTTCGAACAGAAAAAGTGTTATCACTGACGAAAAATATTATTTCTAAGAGAAATTTGTGTGTTTTCAGTAAAAGTATGTTAGTATCAGGGTACATTGTCGTTACTTTGATGAAAAGGTTTGTTAGTGTTAATCAAAACTTGCTACTTCTGACAGAAAAGTTGTTATCACAATCAAAAAATGTTACTTCTAAAAAAAAATTTGGTATCTTTGGTGAAAAACTTGCTAGTTCGAACAGCAAAAGTGTTATCACTGACGAAAAATATTATTTCTAAGAGAAATTTGTGTGTGTTCAGTAAAAGTATGTTATCATTAAGGTAAAATGTCGTTACTTTGATGAGAATGTTTGTTAGTGTTAAGTAAAACTTGCTACATCTGACCGAAAAGTTGTTATCACAATCAAAAAATATTACTTCTAAGAAAAATTTGGTATCTTTGGTAGAAAACTTGCTAGTTCGAACAGAAAAAGTATTATCACCGACGAAAAATATTATTTCTAAGAGAAATTTGTGTGTGTTCAGTAAAATTATGTTAGTATTAATGTAAAATGTGTTTACTTTGATGAGAATGTTTGTTAGTGTTAAGCAAAACTTGCCACTTCTGATAGAAAAGTTGTTATCAAAATCAAAAAATGTTACTTCTAAGAAAAAATTTGGTATCTTTGGTATAAAACTCGCTAGTTTAAACAGAAAAAGTGTTATCACTGATGAAAAATATTATTTCTAAGAGAAATTTGTGTGTGTTCAGTAAAAGTATGTTAGTATTAAGGTAAAATGTCGTTACTTTGATGAGAATGTTTGTTATTGTTAAGCAAAACTTGCTACTTCTGACAGAAAAGTTGTTATCACAATCAATACCTTTTAGGGTTAACTTACCTTTTTAGGGATGAGTATTTATGGTTTTCCTACATGCTGAACCTGAAAGTGTGTTCCCTGACATGCTGGATCAGAAAGTGTAATTTCAGAAAATTTCTTTAACCTTTTAGGGTTAACTTGCCTTTTTAGGGATGAGCATTTATGGTTTCCCTACATGCTGAACCTTAAAGTGTGTTCCCTGACATGCTGGATCAGAAAGTGTAATTTCAGATAAATTCTTTAACCTTTTAGGGTTAACTTGCCTTTTAAGGGATGAGCATTTAGGGTTTCCCAACATGCTGAACCTGAAAGTCCTACATGTCGAACCTGAAAGTGTGTTCCCTGACATGCCGAATCTAAAAGTGTGATTTAAGAGAAATTCTTTAACCATTTAAGGTTAACTTACCTTTTTAGGGATGCGCATTTAGGGTTCTCCTACATGCTGAACCTGAAAGTGTGTTCCCTGACATGCTGGATCTGAAAGTGTAATTTCAGAGAAATTCTTTAAACTTTTAGGGTTAACTTGCCTTTTTAGGAATGAGCATTTAGGGTTCCCCAACATGCTGAACCTGAAAGTCCTACATGTCGAACCTGAAAGTGTGGTTTCAGAAATTTTTTTTAACCTTTTAGGGTTAACTTGCCATTTTAGGGATGACTATTTAGGGTTCTCCAACATGCTGAACCTGAAAATGTGTTCCCTGACATGACGAATCTGAAAGTGTGATTTCAGACAAATTCTTTAACCTTTTTGGGTTAACTTATCTTTTTAGGGGTGACTATTTAGGGTTCTCCAACATGCTGAACTTGAAAGTGCGTTCCCTGGCTTGTTGAATCTGAAAGAATAATTTTCATGGCAATGAACTATTCTAAATAATAAAAACGGCTTAGGTTTAAGATATTTATTGCTTAAACATATTTAAAAACATTTGAAAAAATACATAATGACATATTTAAAAAAAAGCTTAATCCATTTGATATGAGGCAGAGCAAGAGTTTAGGTCTTTGGATATCTAATGCATTTTTCCATGTCAGGTATCTTTTCCGGTACCCATTGAGCGAAATATCTAAATTCATCTTCCGGGTCATGTACTTAATGCAGGTATTTCTCACATTTGAAGTCTTCTAAATTGCTACGAATAATGCTATGTTTTTAGCACATTTTTCTAGTAAGAGTTTTTCAGTTGGTACGTTTCCCTTAACATATACAGCTTGCACACCAAAAAAACTGCATATTTCCTGAATTTCCTCTTGTACATGGTTTATTTCATAGCCATTTTCAATACGTGGTCTTATGGTTTTAACGTAAAAGCTGTTTCGATTTATAAAATTTAGTGTTGGACTCCATCTGTTTTTCTTGTAGTTATACATATTGTATCTGACGTTCCATTTATAGCTATGATTTTCACTTCGTTGCTCGTCTAGAAGTAAGAAAGCTGCTTCGAAAATAATACCAGTTGAGGAATATTTCAGACCAATATATTCTGTGTCAATCGTACCAAACATTATTATAGCTGAAAAAAAGGGCTTAAATTAAATAAATATGTAACATTTCTGACACTCTAACAAATAGAGCTCACTTTCTTAGAATGATTCATTTTCACTTAAGGAGGTTGGGTAACATTAAATCTACACTTAAAAACTACTGCTTTGCACAACGAAAAATAAATAGCCGCAGAAAAAAAGTTAATGTTGAGTTGTTGACCAAAAAAACTAACCACTGTCCCTTAAAGACAATCCCTCCTCCCCTGGAGTCATCTTCTCTCATTTTCCCTTAAATTGAGCGTTTTGTTGTTTTTTTATTTCATTCTAATATAACCCTTTTCTTCATAAATGTCCTTAAAAAGAAGAGAAAAAAGTTTTTATTGAAAAATGATTCCCTTTTTTACAGAAGAAAAAATTAGTACCCCCCAACCCCCTAACCATAATTTTGTCTAGAAAGCATTTATCACAAAGAAGTCCCCTCCCCTAAGCCAAAAAGCAAAGCAAAAAGTAAAATTTACGAGAAATATACTATGCATGGAAATCATACGTTTATATTGCAGAATTTGTGTGAAAAATAAAAGCTGACAATTCTTAGTTTGTAGCCTTAGGATAGACATCAATTTCTTTATATTCACCATTTAGAAAATATTTTTAATCTCCCCGTCTATAGGCTTTAAAATAGATAAATGATTGTTAACCCAGCAGCTTATAGGCTTAAAATTTACGATCTCAGACGTAAATGGTATTCAATTTACACATAATAAAGCTATGTATTCTTTTTCTTAGAAATCCTGGCCCCTTACTTTTCACGTGAAGAAACACTTTGTTTTCATTTTACAATGATGGTGTTAGAATTGAGGCATTGCCCCTTCCCCCTTTTTACATAATGTCCTAAAAACTTTACTGAAAAAATTCAAATGAATGTGCATTGTCAGTTTAATTTACATATACTGATATTAAGTAATCAAAATGTTAATATTATTTGATTTATTAAAGTTATAAAAGTAAAAACATTTCTATTTTTTCAGTGAAGTGCAAATTTTGTTCTGGCCTTGGGAAGGCATAGGGGTTTTGCGCCCAACTTGTGTTAATTACTGCTCGTTTTGAGTTTGACTTGGTTAATTATTGTCATTTCTGTTCGTTTTGGGTTTCATTTATTTATCGATGCTGATTTGTGGTAGTTTCTTGCTTGTTAGATTATTTGATTTTATTTTTGCTCATTTTTTGTTTAATGAGATTTCTTTACTTTTCTTTGAAAAACTTATTTTGTGGAAAATGTTTTTTTAATTAATTCTAAGAAAGGTTTACCTGAATGCTCGATGTATTTATGGACACTTAGGGTCAAACCTTTCTCAGTAACAAATTCTTCATGGAAACAGTGGTGAAATTCCATAACTATTGTCCTTGCCCCAAAGGCAGTAGGGAAGGAGTTGACATCCCCAGACATAGCTATTTGACCTTTTGATTATGCTTAACAAAATGAGTATCCCAAAATTTGATTAGATGTATCAGGGGAATTGATGGGTGGGGAAGGGGGCTGACAATCATCCAATCGCTTTTGACTCTTAAAAAGGGTGCTAAAAATGCCAATTTGCAAATAAAATAAGTTCCTTTCAAAGTTTTTATGACAAGTCCTATTATAAGATGTGCCGAGTTGAAAAATAATTATATATTATGCCCGTATTGCTCTTTACTTGGCAGTGCTATGACACTGTCTATGATTCCAAGAAAATTTCAAAAGTTTTTAAGGATAGTGTGGGCTTCTAGATGGATTGATTATTCATTTATTGTTATTAACTAAATTAAACAAGTTTATTAACTGAAAGTAAGGAGCGACAGTAGTAACGTATCAATTAGTATCTCAAGTGATTGCGTAATTTGTCTTACCTCTCGCCTGAGGCATGAATATGCGTGTAGTTTAACCGGTACATTGGCTTACCACGGGTCAGTCACCTATTACTACGAACGGTACTTGCCCTAGCAGACGGGTTTCTGCAAAGCGTTATGGGCTTCCTTGAGAAAATACCAGTTTCAAAAAAAATTAAAATGTATCAATGATGTTTCTTCTGGCAAAAAAATACAAATTCCAATCAAAACTAGTCAAACGTGTTAATAACCTGTAAGTTATAGCTATCTGATAACTCGTTCAGTATCGCATATATTATTAGCGGTATCCATAGTATTTCATTTGCGTAAAGCTATCTCGATTTGACAAAACTTTTATCGTTCGCGTAAAACTAATTCAATTTGCAAAAATGGTATTCCATTTGCGTAACTCTGCTCTGAATGTCCTTAATGAGGATATAAATAATTTAGAATGGCATTGTGACTTGACCTAGCTTTACCTCTCCGATGTGGCCTGTATAATACACAAGTAACGTTTGAAAATTATTGTCAATTTAAAATAGGATCTTACGTTCCCTTCGTTCCCCCATTTCTGAGGGGCAGTGGATGATAGGAGAGGGGGAGGGGAGTCAATTTTGGAGATTTCTGATAATAAGTACCATTCATTGCGATGGTAGCTCTATGTTGGATCGTTTTAAATACTTCAGCTTATCTATTCATTTGTGTTAAATAAAAATCTGGAATCTGGAAAATGAAAAATTAAGTATTTAAACAAAATGTAAGATGCTGCTAATTAAAGAATAGTAGGCTACACTCAGAATTGTTTGCATGAGGGTTCAGTTAAAGAGGTCTCACTTGCACGAGGGTTCAGATGCATGGGGGTTCACTTGCATAGGGTTCAGTTACACGGGCAATGGGGCACACACAAAAGCCAAATGAATGACATTGCGACTTGACCTAGCTTTACCTCTCCGATGTGGTCTGTATAATACACATCTGGGGAGGGGAGAATGGAGGTAAGTAATTAGTTTTAAAAAATGCTAGGAGGACTTGAGTTTTGTGGGTAGGGTGAAAAATGGTACTTATTCAATATCCTGGTAAATATTATATCTCAATCTTTTATTCTAATTTAACTTCTAGGAATAGGACTTCATTCCATCGGCTAAATCAGTTTATTCATCTATAACGGTGAACAAAAAGACTATTAATTCTCCGTATTCTTCTGATCATGCGCCCATTCCTCCTTCTCTCTTCTTCTTCTGATCATGCGCCCACTCCTCCTTCTCACTTGGGGTCAGTTGACGTCTCAGTATCCGGTAAAAATTGCATATTCCACTCGTTCTCCACAGCTCATAATATCCATCATGAGAAATATAGTGTGAGTCATCGATCTTAGGTTCCCGATCTAGACATGAAAATTAAAAGGCTTAAAATATATGGAATTTGTATAAGCTGTAATGGGCAAAAATTATTACTTCACGATCGATCTTATATACATAAAGATAATGTATTAAAAAGACCGTCAAAAAAAATTTTTTTTTTCAGTGTAAGCCCGTGCAACTTTTATGGTAAGCACCATTTATCACATAGTTAAGGAGGGTTTAGTTACATGAGGTTTCAGTTAAAGAGGGTTCAGTTGCATGGAGGATTCAGAAGCTTGGGATTCAGTTAAAGAATACCTCCTCGACAGATATATTTTTTTAATGTATTTTATAGCTATTATCAAAATGTCTAGCATAAAAAGCAAGGTATTTCAGAGGGGGCATCTCACTTCATATACGGGATAGTTTGCAGTCCTCTTAGTTTTAATGATGTTCCTTATTTTCACTTGAAAAGGCTGTTTTCACAAGAAAATAGCTTGTCTTTTTAAAACTTATACATAGCTAGTTAAAACTCTGAATAAATATCTTATTTTTTCTCCTAGTTGCGTATTTACTGAAGGAACATTGAACATTTTTTTCTGATTTTGTGTGTTTTCGCAAGAAAATATCTGGTCTTTCGCAAACTTAACCATAGCTAGTTGAAACTCTGAATAAATATCTTCATTTTTAGTCTAATTGCTTAGGTACTAAAGGAATATTGAACATTTTTTTCTGATTTTGTGTGTTTTCGCAAGAAAATAGCTTGTCTTTAGCAAACTTAACCATAGCTAGTTGAAACTCTGCATAAATATCTTCATTTTTAGCCTAATTGCGTAGGTACTAAAGGAACATTGAATATTTTTCCTGATTTTGTGTGTTTTCGCAAGAAAATAGCTGGTCTTTAGCAAACTTACCCATAGCTAGTTGAAACCCTGCATAAATATCTTCATTTTTAGCCTAATTGCGAAGGTACTAAAGGAACATTGAACATTTTTTCTGATTTTGTGTGTTTTTTTGCAAGAAAATAGCTGGTCTTTAGCAAACTTAGCCATAGCTAGTTGAAACACAGCATAAATATCTTAATTTTTAGCCTAATTGCGTAGCTACTAAAGGAACATTGAAAATTTTTTTCTGATTTTGTGTTTTTTCGCAAAAAAATACCTGGTGTTTAGCAAACTTAGCCATAGCTAGTTGAAACTCTGCATAAATATCTTAATTTTTGGCATAATTGAGTAGGTACTATAGGAACATTGAACATTTTTTCTGATTTTGTGTGTTTTCGCAAGAAAATAGCTGGTCTTTAACCAAACTTAGCCATAGCTAGTTGAAACTCTGCATAAATATCTTCATTTTTAGTCTAATTGCGTAGCTACTAAAGGAACATTTTTGTTGTATCTATTGGTATCAATATTCTGTTTTTTAGAGTTTCGGTTACTATTGAGTCTTACGTGCCTGAAATCAAGAATTAGAATATTTAATTAGCTGTTTGGGTTTTCAGACATAGTTTTTTAGATGTTCATGGGTGTTTGATCCCTGAAGGGTTTTATGACTCCTCCCTCCAATGAATTCAGATGGTTTTAGGACTCATCCCCCTAGCCATAACTCCATTCAAACTTGAGCGAAGATATAAAAGTTTGATGAAGTATTTTTCTACTTAACAACTACATTAATAACTTCCAAGATGATAGGACTGTATGACACAGAATTTATCAGTTACCAAGAGTTCAATGACTCCTTCCCGCAATGACTTCCAGGGGTTTTATGACTCCTCCCCACAATGAATTCAGATGGTTTTAGGACTCATCCAACTTGCCATAACTCCATTCAATCTTGAGCAAAGATATAAAAGTTTGATGAAGTATTTTTCTACTTAACAACTACATTAATAACTCCCAAGATGATAGGACTGTATGATACAGAATTTATCAGTTTGAAAAACTCATCATTTGGTGTTATATTTGAATGAGCATTTTTACTATTGTCTATGGAACTCGAAAAAATTGACTGTTATCATTGGATAGTGAACTATAGTATGTTTGAGTATGATAAAAGCTTATGGAGTACTAAATTATGTCATATAAACAGATTGGGATTCAATGATAGAGCGATTACACCACTTAATAATACGGCTCGGGAACTGCAAAATGTTCAGAAGGACGTCAGTGAAATTTGCAGCTTTTTCGGGGTTAAGGCACTCTACGTAAAGGGCAATGTATCTACAGATAAAGTTTTAATTCAAAAGTGTGACCCTAGGATTCCACTTTTCAATCTAGAAGAGTTTAAGTGTCCTAAATTTGAGGGGGGTTATCACCGTCCTGAAGACGAGGTTAGGATCTTCGCACAGTGGATACCTAAGAACATACCTGATCATGATAAATCCATAAGACATGGTAAAAAGTATTCTATATCATGGGACCATCGTTTGTGGATGTTTAAGAGTGAACACTAAGTACTATTTTTTATGTAAACATTTGTTGTTGTGTTTTTTTTTCTAAGAAAAATCTGTTAATACGTTTAAGCGATAAATATCTTTAAGCTTAACCCGTCTTTATTCTTTAGAATAGTTCTATTGTAAGCAAGTAACAAACTCTTTCCTGAAGTCACCTCTTGGATACACAATGCAGAAACTTCATTTAAGAAACTATGAAAAAATTGCAAGTAAGTAAGTGACAAATTCTTTCATGAAGTCACCTCTTGGATACACAATACAGAAATTTCATTAAAGAAATTATGAAAAAATTGCAAGTAAGTAGCAAATTCTTTCTTGAATTCACCTGCTGGATAAACAAAGACATTTCTTTCAAGAAATTATGACAAAATTCTAAGTAAGTAACAAACTCTTTATTGTTTACACGACTTAGATACACGGTGTAGAAATTTAATTCAAGAAATTATGAAACAATTCTCAGTAAGTAACAGTTTCTTTCTTGAAGTGAACTCTTGGATACACAATAGGGAAGTTTCATTCAAGAAATTGTGAAAATATTTGTAAGTAAGTAACAAACTCTTTATTGATTTCACCTCTTGGATATACAGTACAGGTACTTCATTCAAGAAATTATGAAAAAATCGCAAGTAAGTAACTTTTTTTTTCTTTATTACAAACAATTTTCACTTAGCTACATGATGTAGAAATTTAATTAAAGAAATTATTAAAAAACTCTCAGTAAGTAACAATTTCTTTCTTGAGGTCAACTCTTGGATACACAATACGGAAATTTCATTCAAGAAACTATGCAAAAATTTTAAGTAAATAGCAAATTCTTTCTTGAATTCAACTGTTGAATAAACGCAAAGCTATTTCGTTTATGAAATTGTGACAAAAATCTAAGCAAGTAACAAACTTTATTGTTTTCATGAGTTAGATATACAATGTAGAAATTAAATTCAAGAAATTATGAAAAAATTCTCAGTCTAAGTAGCAAATTATTTCTTGAAGTCAACTCTTGGACACACAATACGGAAATTTCATTCAAGAAATTATGAAAATATTTGTAAGTAAGTAACAAACTCTTTATTGATTTCACCTCTTGGATATACAGTACAGATACTTCATTCAAGAAATAATGAAAAAATTGCAAGTAAGTAACTTTTTTTCTCTTTAGCACAAACAATTTTTACTTAGCTACACGATGTAGAAATTTAAATTCAAGAAATTATGAAAAAATTCTCAGTAAGTAACAATTTCTTTCTTGAAGTCAACTCTTGGATACACAATACGGAAATTTCATTCAAGAAATTATGAAAAAATTGTAACTAAGTAGCAAATTCTTTCTTGAATTCACCTGTTGGATAAACAAAAAGACATTTCGTTCAAGAAATTATGAGAAAATTCTAAGTAAGTAACAAACTCTTTATTGTTTTCACGAGTTAGATATACGATGTAGAAATTAAATTCAAGAAATTATGAAAAAATTCTCAGTAAGTAACAATTTCTTTCTTGAAGTCAACTCTTGGATACACAATACGGAAATTTCATTCAATAAATTATGAAAATATTTGTAAGTAAGTAACAAACTCTTTATTTTTTTCACCTCTTGGATATACAGTACAGATACTTCATTCAAGAAATTATGAAAAAATCGCAAGTAACTTTTTTTTCTCTTTATCACAAACAATTTTCACTTAGCTACACGATGTAGAAATTTATTTCAAGAAATTATGAAAAATTCTCAGTAAGTAACAATTTCTTTCTTGAAGTCAACTCTTGGATACACAATACGGAAATTTCATTCAAGAAATTATAAAAATATTTGTAATTAAGTAACAAGCTCTTTATTGACTTCACCTCTTGAATATACAGTACAGATACTTCATTCAAGAAACGTGATTAAACACGTTTTGAAACTACATGCTATTTGCATGCCTTTCCTTGGAACCTTTCCAAACGAGCGGGGATCCCCCACTGGTTCCTACACATTGCAAAAAGTGAAAGTAAGAAAACTCCACGTTTTCAGCCAGACTGGTTTTTTAGACAACACCCATTTTTAGGGACCAATCAGAGACAGCGGAGGTTGCTCAATATACAATAACTTTATTGGTGATTGGTTACGCACCACGACGACGCATACATAGTGAGAGAGACATGCAAAGTCGACATAGCTTTATATCATTTTTTTAAGGTTAATTTAGACGAGGTTACGTGCGCGCACGTTTGCTGGTCTTTAGCTTTAGCCAGGTTTAAGTTTGCTAAAGACCAGCTATTTTCTTGCGAAAACACACAAAATCAGAAAAAATGTTCAATGTTCCTTTAGTACCTACGCAATTAGGCTAAAAATTAAGATATTTATGCAGAGCTTCAACTAGCTATGACTAAGTTTGTTACAGACCAGATATTTTTTTGCAAAAACACAAAAAATCAGAAAAACAAGGCCTATGTCCCTTTAATGGCTACGCAATTAGGCTAAAAATTAAGATATGTAAGTTGTTTTTCAACTAGCTATGGCTAATTTTGCTACAGACCAGCTATTTTCTTGCAAAAAAACACACAAAATCAGAAAAAATGTTCAATGTTCCTTTAGTACCTTCGCAATTAGGCTAAAAATTAAGATATTTATTCAGGGATTCAACTAGCTATGGGTAAGTTTGCTAAAGACCAGCTATTTTCTTGTGAAAACACACAAAATCAGAAAAAAATGTTCAATGTTCCTTTAGTACCTACGCAATTAGGCTAAAATGAAGATATTTATGTAGAGTTTCAACTAGCTATGGCTAAGTTTGCTAAAGACCAGTTATTTTCTTGCAAAAACACACAAAATCAGAAAAATGTTCAATGTTCCTTTAGTACCTACGCAATTAGGCTAAAAAATGAAGATATTTATGCAGAGTTTCAACTAGCTATGGCTAAGTTTGCTAAAGACAAGCCATTTTATTGCGAAAAAACACAAAATCAGAAAAAAATTTTCAATTTTCCTTTAGTACATACACAATTAGGCTTAAAATGAAGATATCTATTTAGAGTTTCAACTAGCTATGGCTAAGTTTGGTAAAGACAAGCTATTTTCTTGCAAAAACACACAAAATCAGAAAAAATGTTCAATGTTCCTTCAGTACCTACGCAATTAGGCTAAAAATGAAGATATTTATGCAGAGTTTCAACTAGCTATGGCTAAGTTTGCTAAAGACCAGCTATTTTCTTGCGAAAACAGCATTTTCAAGTGAAAATAAGGAACATCATTAAAAACTAAGACGAATGCAAATTATCCCGTATATGAAGCGAGCTGCCCCCTCCGAAATACCTTGCTTTTTATGCTAGACGTTTTGGTAATAGCTATAAAATACATTAAAAAAATATATCTGTCGAGGAGGTATTCTTTAACTTAATCCCAAGCTTCTGAATCCCCCATGCAACTAAACCCTCTTTAACTGAACCCTCATGTAACTAAACCCTTCTTAGCTATCTGATAAATGGTGCTTACCATAGAAGTTGCACGGGCTTACACTGAAAAAAAAAAATATTTAGGGTATTTTTAATACATTATCTTAATATACATAAGATCGGCCGTGAAGTAATAATTTTTGCCCATTACAGCTTATACAAATTCCATATATTTTATGCCTTTTAATTTTCATGTCTAGGTCGGGAACCTAAGATCGATGACACACACTATATTACTCATAATGGATATAATGAGCTGTGGAGAACGAGTGGAATATGCAATTTTTACCGGATACTGAGACGTCAACTGACCCCGAGTGAGAAGGAGGAGTGGGCGCATGATCAGAAGAAGAATAGAGAAGGAGGAATGGGTGCATGATAAGAAGAATACGGAGAATTAATAGTCTTTTTGTTCAACGTTATAGATGAATAAACTGATTTAGCCGATGGAATGAAGTGCTATTCCTTGAAGTTAAGTTAGAATAAAAGAATGAGGTATAATGTTTACCACGATATTGAATAAGTACCATTTTTCACCCTACCCACAAAACTCAAGTCCTCCTTGCATTTTTTTAAACTAAATACTTACCTCCATTCTCCCCTCCCCAGATGTGTATTATACAGACCACATCGGAGAGGTAAAGCTAGGTCAAGTTGCAATGCCATTCATTTGGCTTTCGTGCGGGCCCCATTGTTCGTGTAACTAAACCCTAAGCAAGTGAACCCCCATGCATCTGAACCCTAGTGCAAGTGAGACCTCTTTAAATGTACCCTCATACAAACAATTCTGAGTGTAGCCTACAATTATTTAATTAGCGGCATCGTACATTTTGTTTAAATACTTATTTTTTCATTTTCCAGATTCAAGATTTTTATTTAACACAAATGAATAGATAAGCTGAAGTATTTAAAACGAGCCAACATAGAGCTACGCTCGCAATGAATGGTACTTGTTATCAGAAATCTATAAAATTGACTCCCCCTCCCCCTCTCCTACCATCCCCTGCCCCTCAGAAATGGGGGAACGAAGGGAACGTAAGATCTTATTTTAAATTGACAATACTTTTCAAACGTTACTTGTGTATTATACAGACCACATCGGAGAGGTAAAGCTAGGTCAAGTCACAATGCCATTCTATATTATTTATATCCTCATTAAGGACATTCAGAGCAGATTTACGCAAATGGAATACCATTTTTGCAAATTAAGTTAGTTTTATGCGAACGATAAAAGTTTTGTCAAATCGAGATAGCTTTACGCAAATGAAATACCATTGATACCGCTAATAATATTTGCGATACAGAACTAGTTATCAGATAGCTATAACTTACAGGTTATTAACACATTTTACCAGTTTTGATTGGAATTTGTATTTTTTTTGTCAGAAGAAAGATCATTGATACATGTTTTTTTTTAAACTGGTATTTTTTCAAGGAAGCCCATAACACTTTGCAGAAACCTGTCTGCTAAGGCAAGTACCATTCGTAGTAATAGGTAACTGACCCGTGGTAAGCCAATGTACCGGTTAACCTACACGTATATTCATGCCTCAGGCGAGAGGTAAGACAAATTACGCAATCACTTGTGATACTAATTGATACGTTACTACTAGCGACATTTAAACTTAAAACGAACAGAAATTATTCCGTATATGAAAGGGGCTGTCCCCTCCTCAACGCCTCGCTCTTTACGCTAAAGTTTTTTATTATTTAAAAAATAAAGTTGTGAGAAAGAGTCAAACTTTATTGTAAAGAGTGAGGCGCTGAGGAGGGGACAGCCCCTTTCATATACAGAATAATTTCTGTTCGTTTTAAGTTTTAACGTCGCTCCTTGCTTTCAGTAAAAAAAACTTTTTTTTTTTCGTTAATTCTGAACGTTCTTGAATTAATGCAGCTCTGATTTTTGCACACCGTTCATGAATAGTTAAAACGAAATTCGCATATTAATTTTCTTTTTTTGGCTAATTGGCTTTCTCGAAATTTTGTTCTGACGTAACTCACGAATTAACTAAAGTACCGAATTTCTATATTCGTATGTTTTTATTACGTATATTAGGGAGTTTGCTCCCTAGTCAATACTCTCGCTCTTTACGCTAAAGTTCAAATTTTGAACAAATCACAAACCCCTGAATCACAAAGGCCGGTTAATTAGAATAGATAGTTCTTTTGAAAGTACTAAAAAACTTTTGCGTAAAGAGCGAGGTATTGACTAGGGGGCGAACCCTCTCTCATATACTTAATAATTTCCGTTTGTTTTAAGTTTTAATGCTGCTCCTTATTTTCAGTTGAAAAAACTTGTTTTTGTATTTGTTTTCTGATCGTTTTTTAAATAATGCTGGGAAATCTGGCGCCCCCTTCATGGAAATGTTCCTTCCCCCAAGGAAATATCCTCCATGCAAAGATCCTCCCCCCTAACCCCTACTGCGACCCTGAGTTCCCACTAGAAAAAATTCCTCCTGAAAACACCTGTATACTTCCTAATAACCAATACTATAGGTAAACAATGGGCAAAGTTTATAACTTGCAGCCCTTCCCCCGGGAACTGTCAGGGATTACGTCATCCTCAAAGACATATTAATTAGATTTTAGACTATGTTGAACAAAATGGCTATCTCAAAATTTTGATTGGGTGACTTCGAGAAAAAATGAGCGCGGGAGGGGGCAAGTTACCCTCCAATTTTTTGGTCGCTTAAAAAGGGCACTAGAGCTTTTAATTTCCGCTAGAATGAGCCCCTCATGATATTCTAGGACTACTGGATCGGTACGATCACCCCTGGGGAAATAAAAAAGAAAAATAAACACGCATCCGTGATCTTTCTTCTGGCAAAAAATACAAAATTCCACATTTTTGCAGATAGGAGCTTAAAACTTCTATAGTAGGGTTCTCTGATACGAATCTGAAGGTGTGATTTTCATTAAAGTTCTATGACTTTTAGGGGTTGTTCCTCCCTTTTTTCGAAAATAAGGCAAATATTCTCTGGCGTGTTACTTTTAATTGGTAGGACTAAACTTAATGAAACTTATATATTTAAAATCAGCATAAAAATCTTATTCTTCTGATGTATCTATTGGTATCAAAATTTTGTTTTTTAAAGTTTCGGTTACTATTGAGCCGGGTCGCTCCTTATTTACAGTTCGTTACCACAAACTGTTTGAAAAGCAGTGTGTATTTTTTGCCCGCGGCCACAAAGGGTGGCTTTAGTTTGTTTGTGATCAAGAGACTATAGTGTTTGAGCTAAATTAGGGTTTATAGTTTGCGTCACAAAGGACAATCTGCACGTCATTCTGTCCAGCTTTCATGTCGTCAAGGCGTATTTGTACTTCTAAGCAGAATGAAAGGTTCAACTGGATAATCAAAGTGAATAGACGTTTCAAATAGATATTAGATTGAAGCCTTAGAAGAAATAAACCATTAGAAGAAATTAGATTGATGGTTCAAATTCTTCGGTGATTACTTTGGTCATTTGAAGAGTCATAAGTCATTGAAAAGACAAGTTGGAGGATAGATCTGAGTCTAAGGAGCCTGTTACCATCCCTAACATATCGCTCATCATAACTTCTTGGTAGATAAACCTGTATGTTTCAACTTTCCAAGTCAGAATCAAATGGATTATCCATTTGACTTATTAAAGAATAACTTTTGTCAGTGACATCCTCCCTCCTCTGAAATTTCTTTGATATGTCTTACCATATCAAAGATTATCTAATTATGAAGGCCAAATTTTAAGAATTTCAAAAATGAGCTTGAAACCATTCGAAAATGGTGCTGAATCGAAAAAAAATATCACTATCAAAATCGTCCTAGAAAAACCCCTAGCTAGAAAGTGATAGCTTCCCAGGGAAAGGGAGGGATAGCCTACCCCATATTTAGGATAACCCTAAACTTTATTTTTTATATTTGCAGGGGTCTAAAATTTATAAACAATAAAAATAAGGACACCAATTCACGGGAATTTAGAGGGCGAAGATTTTTATTTTTATTTTTGTAATAAAAATTCAAAAACATGATTCTTCGAAACCTAGAGGGGGCGCCAATTTTCTCTTTGAGTTATCAATAGAAATGACAATTCTATTAAACAGGGTATTATTACATGGTACTTGTAATAATTTAAGGGGACAATAAAATATGGCTGGCAATTACCCCACCCTTCCTTCTCTTCAATTCAAACCCTTTGAAAATGAGCCCAAGCAAAAGAAATACATATTTTTTTTTTTATATCGATGTACAAAGCGGACATGTACCTATTTAAATATTACTCCTTCTTCATACTGTTAACTACTTAGGGAAGTTAGGGAAGGAGTTTAATACTTATTTAGTAAGAATCTCTTAGTTATTTCTAAAGGGTATGATTAGGAAATCAAACTTACTGTGAAAGGAAGACAAAATTTATTCGAGACCCATCCTACTACCTAGTGATATTCTTTAAGGAAGAAATGAGTAATACCTCAGCAGCCATCTACCTATGGCCAATATATCGGTCACTCTCAATTTTTTTTTGACATTTAATTGGAATTTAAAAGTCTCGACACACCCCATCATAGTAACATAAAGAATAATATTTCATATAATGACATTTCAAAGTCTACTATTTCAAGAAAAAGTATGACTTTGCAAAAAAAATTATAATGTGGGATAAAGGCTTTGAAACTGTTTTTTTTAAGTATATATTGATCAATTATTTTATCATATTATATCAGGGTGGGTCTAATGAAAGACTGTTCTTTACTTTTTATCGTTTTCTCGATATGGTAGCATTCATAAAGGATATGAATTCACCTAAAATAATATCACATCTGCAAAGTCGTAACGTCATTGTTGAGATGTTGTATTTTCAAATGCAGGAAGGGTTAATATTTTCGTTAAGTTTAGTCCAGATCCTTTTAGTAATTAATCAAAAAACCATTTTGCACAAAATAAGTTTTTCAAAAAAAAGTGAAGAGCTCCATTAAACCAAAAATCAACAAAAATGGAATCAAATAATCTACCAAGCATACAGCTACCACAAATCAGTATTAATAAACAAATAAAACCCAAAACAAACAGAAATTAAAATAAGTCAAACTCAAAACGAGAAGAAATTAATCTGAGTAGGGTTTAAAACCCTATGATTCCTAAGAGCCAGAAAACAATTTGTACTTTACTGAAAAAAATTCAAATGAATTTACAGAAAAAATGTGCATTGTCAGTTTAATATACATATGCTGATATTTATTCCTTAAAATCTTAGTTAATTTTTGATTTCTTAAAGTTATAAAGTAAAAACATTTTAAAGATTTTTTTAAAGAAAGTTTAAAAGAAAACATTTAAAAGAAAGTTTCTACGACAACTCTTTCTATAAGAACTTCATATGCCCCCAGGGCATAACTCACAACTCTTGTCCTGAGAGCTATGGGGGGGAGGGTAGTCACCCTCAAAGACCTAATTTCCAGATCTTTCAACTATGTTGAAAAGAAATGGCTATCTCAAAATTTTGATTGTATGTGTTTGGGGAAATTGTGGACGTGAGAGGGGGTTAGTTGCTCTCCAGTCAGTTGTAACGATGAAAAAGGGCACTAACCCTATCAATTTTCATTTAAATGAGACCTTTTTGAAGATTTTACCTCAACACTTTCTATGAAAACCTTATATGCCCCCAGGGCATAACTTTCAACCCTTACCCTGAGGGCTGTTGGGGGAGAAGTTGTCATCCTTAAAGACTTAGTTTCCAAAACTTTCAACTACGTTGAACAAACTGGCCATCTCAAAATTTGATTGGATTTGTTTTGGGAAAAGGTGGGCATAAGAGGGGGGGGGGGGGTTAGTTGCCCTCAAATCACTTACGACTATTAAAAACAGCGCTAGCCCTTTAAATTTCAAATCGAACGAACCCTTTTGAAGTTTCTACGACAAAGCTTTCAATAAAAACCTTATATACCCCAGGGCATAACTTATAACCCTTGCCCTGAAGACTGTGGAGGGAGTTTCCAGCTCAAAGATATAATTTCCGAAACTTTCAACTAAATCGAATAAAATGGCTGTCTCAAAATTTTGATTGGATGTGTTTGGGGCAATGGTTTGCGTGGAAGGGGTGTTAGCTGCCTTCCAATCACTTTGACTATATGCCCCTAGGGCATAATTTATAACCCCTGCCCTGAGGACTGTAGGGGGTTGTCATCCTTAAAGTCCTAGTTTTCAGAATGTTCAACTATGCTGAAGAACATTGGTATCTCAGAATTTTGAGTTTGGATGTATTGCGTAACATTATGGGCGTGAGAGAGGTGTTATTTGCCCTCCAATGATGCTCAACAATTAAAAAGGGCACTAGCCATTTGAATTTCCAATCGAATGAGCTTTGAAGTTTCTATAACAATGCTTTCTATAAAAAACTCAAGGGCATAACTTAAAACCCTTGCCCTGAGGGTTGTGGGGGATTGTCCTTCTCAAAAACATAATTTCTATCTGGAAATCAACTACGCTGAACAAACTGGCTATCTCAAATTTTGATTGGAAGTGTTTGGGGA
This sequence comes from Artemia sp. Qi Xiang Cuo, assembly GCF_049724085.1. Lineage (NCBI taxonomy): Eukaryota > Metazoa > Arthropoda > Branchiopoda > Anostraca > Artemiidae > Artemia > Artemia sp. Qi Xiang Cuo. Next base: position 63,982 of record NW_028300526.1, read on the forward strand.
AATGGTGGGCGTAGAAGGGGTGTTAGTTGCCTTCCATTCACATTTGACTATTAAAAAGGGCACAAGCCACTCCAATTTCCAATTAAATGAGCCCTTTTCGAAGTTTCTACTACAGCTCTTTCGATACGAATCACCCTGGTCTAAAGAAAAATAAATAAATAAAACACTGTGCCTACAATGCTCTTTACTGAGGCAGCACTATTGCGCTGCCTATAATTATTTCAAAAGAAAACAGGTTTTTCAAAAAAAAGTAAAGAGCTCCATTAAGCCAAAAATGAGCAGAAACAAAGTAAAAAATATTCCAAGCGTTTAACTGATACAAATTGCTAGCAATAAATAAATTAGACTCAAAACGAACAGAAATTACAATAAATAGCCAAGTCAAACTCAAAACGAGCAAAAACTAACATGAATGGGGCTGATATCCCCCATCCCTTCTCGAGACCATAAAATAATTTGTGCTTTACTGAGACAAAAAAAATACCTTGGATTGTCAGTTTAAATTATATTTACTGATTTCTATTCCCTAAAGTTTTAATAATTTTATGTTTATTAACGTAAAAAAGTGAAAACCTTTAGAACCTGTTTTTATTTCAGTAAAGCACAAATTGCCTTCTGGTCATAAGAAGATATGAGGGCTGCGCTGAGGTCTGTGCAAGGTTCTTCTTGCGCTGAGGGCTGTAAGGGGGGATGCCAACCTCAAGGACATAACTTCTAAACCGTATCAACTACAGTGAACAAGTGGCTATCTTGGGCTTGTTACCCTCACCTAACTTTTTACCAGGCCATTTCAAATCGAATAAGCCCTTTTATAAGTTTTTACAACAGCAAATGGCCATGCTGAAATTATTATCAGATGCATTTTTTTTGGGAGGTTGGGTGTTTACTCTTCAATCACTTTGACTCTTGAAAAGGCACTAGAAATTCTGATTACCAATCCAATAAGCCCCTTCCAAAGCTTATATGGCCACCCTTTCTATAAAAGCCATTTATGCCCAAAGGGCATAAGTAGTAATCAATGTTATACTTTGCGTACGGCCCTAGGAATCTCTATGTTATTTGCGTACGCCTCTAAACCTATTCAAAGAGATTCAGAACTCCCTCACATGATATTATACTTCTGGTCCGTCTTTTGCTAGTTGGGAATTGCGTAATATGTTATGAAGGACAAGTTTCTGACATAATTTATGTAGACTAGATTTCTACTTCATAATATATATATGGTATACATGCCTTTTAGGGTAAATCCGTGTCAGAAAACCAGTGTGTCTTGTTTAGGTGTTAATATATTCAGTTATTTTTTTTTGTATAAATTCAAGTTTCAAATTATAGTTTTATACAGTTTGGATACTTCATTCGTTCTATCGATATCTATATTTTACGGTCATTTACATTGATAGAGATATGGAATCTTCTAAGTGACTTCTGCTGAGTAACATTTTCTTATATTATAATAAAAAAAAGAAATCTATTTTTGTCTCGCCATTAAGTTAAGGAAGAATTTCCTTTACCTTCCTTACTTACGCTCTTTTTCACCGTGCTGTTAGCTATTTTAAAAAGCTTCCTATGTTAATTAAACAGTCCATGTGTTTCAATTTTAGTAAATATTCAAAAAAAAAGAGGCAGGTTCACTTCGATTTTGGCTCATCGTATATGAAAAATTTAAACAGAATTTGCATATTAGTTTCGGCAGATTTAATCCGGATATGAATACCATGAATACCGGATATGAATACCTCCTCAATACCATGCTCTTTACGCTAAAGCTGTTAGCACTTTCAAAAAAGCTTCCTATTCAAATTAAAAAGTCCCTTTTTTTTTTCTTCAAATTTCGGTAAATATTCAAAACAGGGCCAGTCAGTTTCGCTATAAAATAATCAAATCACTTTTCATCCTTCCACCTGAAAAAGGTGTTAATATTCAAACAGGGCGAGTAGTTTCACCAATAAAATATTCAAATCGCTTTACATTCTTCTACCTGAAAAGGGATGTTTTCTCACTATCTGATTCAGAGCATTTTTACACATTTGTTGGCTAAATGGCTTTCTCAAAATTGAGTTATGAATTAACTTACGAATTAACTTACATAACGAAACTTCTATATTTATATGTTTTTATCACATGTATTAAGGAGTTTATCCCTAGTCAATACCTCGCTCTTTACGCTAAAGTTCGAATTTTGTTCAAATCACGTACTCTTGAATCACAAAGGTCGGTTAATTAGAATAGATACCTCTTTTGAAAGTGCTAAAAAAACTTTAGCGTAAAGGGGTGAGATATTGACTGGAGGGTAACCCCCTTCATATACTTAATATTTTTTTGGTTTAAGTTATGTCTAGGAGTCTCCTTTTTTCCTTTTTTCTGTGATTTTAAGTATTTCGCAATTTAAGTATATAAAGTTTTAAAAGCTTTGCATATAAAAAAAGATCTATAATTGTCAACTTTTTGTGTTTGGTACTATGGAATTGAAAGGCCCAGTGCCCTCCATTAATATTCTGAATAAATAAAAATTGAAGTAACTAATTAAATTGTTTCATTTTTTCAACTTTTGGGAGTTTGGTACTGTGATATTGAAGGGGCAGTGCCCTCTCATAAGCTAAATAATTTGAAAACTGAACATGATTTTTATTTTAGAATGCTGTTGGATCGGCCATCGCAGCAAAACGTGCAAAATTGGATGAAACTCAGGATAAAACCGAGACGGGATTAAGCGAATCATTTAATGCAGCCAGACCAACTGTAATTCGCCTCGCACCGCATTCCTAAGGAGAGAAGGAATCTGGCGAGCTAGCTGTGATTATCGACTTAATTTTTAAATAGATATTCTGAAAATATTTTAATAATTTAGTAAATCGACTCCTTATATGCTTGTGGTGAATAATGCTATTTCGCGATTGACATGTAAAATTTGTGGCACAATATAACTGAATTAGCATGCATATATTTGGGGTAATGAGATACAGGAACAGGGGGGGAGGCAGATACAGGGGGGGGCACTTTAATTGTTGATATGGAAGGAGAAAAAAGTTCTTCTCTTACAATGATTTATTTAGTCCAGGTTTACCGCGTCCAGCCCTTCAATCAAATCCGTCGCCAAGCGACATAGGAAAATTCGGATTGTCGAGAAAACTGAGAAAGTTACATCAACACCAGCAACCAATGTATGGGATGCATGCCCATTAACCGAGGCTGAAGAGCTATGCTTCATATAGCATACTGCCTCGGTTGAACGATGGTCGGGTTTTATTGAGAATTACAATCAAGAGGGACAGGCACTAGAGTTGGATCCCTATTTTGCATTTTCATTCTGAAAATTATATTTTTTTTTCGAATAAAACCATTAGTTTTATATATCATTTTCTTGTTCTAACTTATCCT
>NW_028300527.1:229265-257088 GCF_049724085.1 Artemia sp. Qi Xiang Cuo
TTTAAAATCTGCGTAATTACTGCATATTTTTGCATACCTAAATAATTGGGAATAATAAGCCGAATAAGTAATATTTGAATGTATATTACTTTCAAGATATGGAAAATTAATTACTTCAAAATTAAAATCATCCGTTTTATTATATAATTTAAAAACTAATTTATAATTATTTGAAATATTAATATTTAAATCTAAGAAATGGTCGGAGTGTCCCATCCCATAGCTAGGCTCAAGAATTAACTCTTGTGGATAAATATTTTTTGAAATCTCAATAAACTCTGCACAATTTATTACCAAGAGATCGTCTAGATATCTTTTATTATTTGAAAGGTTATATTTTAGATTGCTTGGGCTATTTTTATTTATCATATATTCATATTCTAATTGACTTAAAAACAGGTCTGCTATGAATGGACTTGCATTCCCACCCATAGGAATACCTACAGTTTGTTTATATAAATTCCCACTAAATCTTATGTATTAAATAGAACAAATTCCAATAAATCGCATATCATATCCAAGCTATAACATCTTGAATTAATAGTGCCTCTAAAGAAATTCGTTCATTGGGCTTTTTTATTAAAAGTATCAATTTTCAAAAATCCGATATTAGAAAAAAGAAAAGATTTCTTTATCACCTTTTTAAATTTTTCTAATAATAAATTTATTGACAAATTTGTATACAAATTAGTAAAATCAAATGACTCGACTATTTTAGCTGAAACATTCACCAAAGAATCTATCAATTGTAAAGAGTTATTAACACTCCAATATGGGTTAAAGTTAGAAAAATTTTTAATTCCAGAGCAATATGCTTTAAATTTATTTCTAATTTCTCCTAAAATTAAAGATAGATCAGTAGCCGCAATTCTGGTTGGACACCTTGCTGCCCCAGCAATAAAACGTGGTTTTGGTGGATTTTTGTGAAATTTTATCGTACAATATAAGAAAGGAAACTGTGTTTCATTATCATTTATTTTGATATTGAAATTTTTCAAAATTCTTTCTTCTATATTTTCAATTAAACTAGTCTCCTCCATATGGGCCTTTTCGTATGTATTTTTTTTTTGTAACTCTTTTGATAAAATATCACTATAGAGTTTATGACAAATTATGGCAAAATTATTGATAGCTTTATCAACTGGTACAATTATAAATTCATTCTGTAAATTCTCAATTGCTTGTTTCATATTGTCATTATAAAACATTGATTTTTTCAAAGAATCTGTAGGATTAATTCTATACATGCTATTTCTTATACTAGTCAAAATCAAGTTTATCCAATTCTGAAATCTATCTTTAGTAATTTTCTCCTTCTTGCACCAATTATCAATAAATACGTTTAAATCATTCTTTAATCCACTAAGAATATCTGCTTGCCTTATGTGGTAAGAAAGACGGAACTTAGCCCCCATTTTTATTATCTTTTGAAGATCACGATGCTTTATAATGGACAAATCCCCCGTTACGATATGCTTATAAGTTTGATCCACATACGGTAGAAATTGCTCACAATTACAAACCGGTTTCCAATTACTCCCCCTGTCCAGTTTTTTAAGTATTTAATTATAGTTAAAAATCATTTGACCTATTGTTTATGAAAATTTATATGTTAAAATTGGACTACAATTATATACCAAAGTACATGGACGTTCATTCTTTACTCTCCGCTGGTGTAAGATTCTTGTCAAATTAATATCTTCTATTTGTTTAGAACAAAAATTAATAGACAAAAATAATCTATTATCCTTATTTAAAATTTTTTCAGATTTATTATATTTTGAGATAAATTTTGATTTAGCTAAAATACAAACTGCATCATAAATTAATTTATTTTTTGAGTTACATGTTGTACTATTTTTTGCAATCCAGAAAACTTATTAAATTATTCTTTGATAACTTATTTAAAGATTGTATTAAACTAGTCATTCCATTATTCTCAAATATGTGACCTAAATCGATTAAAAATGCACTTAAATCTAAATAATTCTTTTTATTATTTTTCCTATGTCCTCTTGATCGGTTTTTACGTTTAGTGGGGCAATTAAAAGAAGGGTGGTCAGTTAGCCCATTGATACAATTAGCAACTACATTTGACATGTCTCCGTATTTCGCAACTCGATCATTTAGCCCAAAAGGATACGCAGTACCCAGAGCATGGATCCAATACTCTTCTTGTCTGCGTAATTTATTATTTTTTTCCTCTTTAGTAAATTTTTCTAGGTCCAGATTTTCTAAAATTGTAATAGTTAGATTAGATACCGAGCAAGTACCATTATTACAATGTTGAACTAGATAATTATTAGTTTTTTCCTTGGTAATTGTAGTTTTATGTCCCGAAAATCTCTTATATATATTGTTAATTGTTTCCCCCACATACTGTAATTGAAAATTTTTACATTCTAGTAAATTGATAATATTAGTTGTTTTGCAATTTTCCTATCCATTTCATAAAAATTTAAACTTTTTATTATATAAAGTGCTTTTAACATAATTTCGAGGGATGAAGTTATCTTGACAAAGAAAACAACGACCATTACACTTACTAATATTCGGCAGACCCCTTCGAATATAATCCTTATCAATATTATTCAATATAAAATACGAAATCAAATAAAGCCAAAACGACAAACAATAGAAAAATCCAAAACATCTCCAAAAGCCAAGCCAACAGTCCACAAGTAATAAGGTTACTCTAACTAATCATACCAAAAAAAAAAAAAAAAAAAAAAAAAAAAACCTAAATAGAACATTTGCTTATGCAACGCTTTTAAAATAAGTGATAAATTCGCCAAATAATCATCAATTTCAGGTAAAACCTGGACCAGGGTTAAGGTCCGTCGGGGAGGAATTTTTATGATTCCTCCACCAGCACTAGATCCAACCTGGATTCATATTATGTTTAAGAGGTAATTACTTGGCAAAAAAAAAAAAAAAAAACTAAATAGAACATTTGCTTATGCAACGCTTTTAAAGTAAGTGATAAATTCGCCAAATAATCATCAATTTCAGGTAAAACCTGGACCAGGGTTAAGGTCCGTCGGAGAGGAATTTTTATGATTCCTCCACCAGCACTAGATCCAACCTGGATTCATATTATGTTTAAGAGGTAATTACTTGGCAAAAAAAAAAAAAAAAAAAAAAAAAAAAAAAAAAAAACTGTAGTCCTAATCCAGCAATTGAGACAAATGTGCACTTGAACGAGGCTCTCGCCTTACACATCCATCCAACTACCTAGGACCAAACAGTATACCCAAACCATCAACCAAATAGAAAAGTCCAAATCCATGCAAAGTTGTCATCAATAAATGTAAGTCGTTGTAAAATTACCAGCAAAAGCACCTTTAATCTAGCAAAATATTTCCAAGTAAAACCTTCCATTTAGGGCTCATCAGAAGAATACCACTGGCCTTAACGAGTTTCGAGGCTTTACATTCTTTACCCATCACGGTGGCGCCTCTACCATAAGATCTATATGGTAACCTTATGTCAGGTCACACCTGTGAAATACCTGCAAACTAGTGAAGCTAATAAAAATTACATAAAAAAAGTGTTTCAATGCTTCCACAATCAACTCCCAGAGGTCACTGAGAGACCATTCCGGAACAAACGAAGACACTTCCAGATGTATCTTCTATTGGTATCTGGAACCAATTACCAATTTAAAGATCATCAAGCTTGTTTGAAACCCCTAGAAACTCAACCTGCGAGATATTATATTAAAATATCATTCAGTATTTCTTTATAATTTTTTGTATATTTACTTAAGAGTTCATGATACATGAAACTAAATTTTTTGAATTGCCAACTAATTTTTTTGGCAGAAAAACCTCTTAAGATAAGTTTTTCGCTCAGCTTTTTACATCTAATTTTAAAATCTGCGTAATTACTGCATATTTTTGCATACCTAAATAATTGGGAATAATAAGCCGAATAAGTAATATTTGAATGTATATTACTTTCAAGATATGGAAAATTAATTACTTCAAAATTAAAATCATCCGTTTTATTATATAATTTAAAAACTAATTTATTATTATTTGAAATATTAATATTTAAATCTAAGAAATGGTCGGAGTGTCCCATCCCATAGCTAGGCTCAAGAATTAACTCTTGTGGATAAATATTTTTTGAAATCTCAATAAACTCTGCACAATTTATTACCAAGAGATCGTCCAGATATCTTTTATTATTTGAAAGGTTATATTTTAAATTGCTTGGGCTATTTTTATTTATCATGTATTCATATTCTAATTGACTTAAAAACAGGTCTGCTATGAATGGACTTGCATTCCCACCCATAGGAATACCTACAGTTTGCTTATATAAATTCCCACTAAATCTTATAAATGTATTAAATAGAACAAATTCCAATAAATCGCATATCATATCCAAGCTATAACGTCTTGAATTAATAGTGCTTCTAAAGAAATTCGTCCATCGGGCTTTTTTATTAAAAGTATCAATTTTCAAAAATCCGATATTGTAAAAAATAAAAGATTTATTTATCACCGTTTTCAGTTTTTCGAATACTAAATTTAGTGACAAATTTTTATAAAAAGTATTAAAATCAAATTAATCGACTCTTTTAGCTGAAATCATTCACCAAAGAATCTATCACTTCTAAAGAGTTATTAACACTCCAATATGGGTTAAAGTTAGAAAATTTTTTAATTCCAGAGCAATATGCTTTAAATTTATTTCTAATTTCTCCTAAACTTAAAGATAGATCAGTAGCCGCAATTCTGGTTGGACACCTCGATGCCCCAGCAATAAAACGTGGTCTTGGTGGATTTTTGTGAAATTTTATCGTCCAATATAAGAAAGGAAACTGTTTTTCATTATCATTTATTTTGATATTGAAATTTTTCAAAATTCTTTCTTCTATATTTTCAAGTAAACTATTCTCCTCCATATGGGCCTGTTCGTATGTATTTGTTGTTTGTAACTCTCTTGATAAAATATCACAATAGAGTTTCTGACAAATTATGGCAAAATTATTGCTAGCTTTATCAACTGGTACAATTATAAATTCATTCTGTAAATTAGCAATTGCTTGTTTCATATTGGCATTATAAAATATTGATTTTTTTAAAAGAATCTGTAGGATTAATTCTATACATGCTATTTCTTACACTAGTCAAAATCAAATTTATCCAATTCTGAAATCTATCTTTAGTAATTTTCTCCTTCTTGCACCAATTATCAATAAATACGTTTAAATCATTCTTTAATCCCCTAAGAATATCTGCTGGCCTTATGTGGTAAGAAAGACGGAACTTAGCCCCCATTTTTATTATCTTTTGAAGATCACGATGCTTTATAATGGACAAATCCCCCGTTACAATATGCTTATAAGTTTGATCCACATACGGTAGAAATTGCTCACAATTACAAACCGGTTTCCAATTACTCCCCCCGTCCAGTTTTTTAAGTATTGAATTATAGTTAAAAATCATTTGACCAATTTCTTTTTAAAATTTATATTTTAAAATTTGACTACCATTATATACCAAATAGAATGGAAGGGCATTCTTTACTTTCCGCTGGTTTAATATTCTTGGCAAATTAATATCTTCTTTTTGTTTAGAACAAAAATTAATAGACAAATATAATCTATTATCCTTATTTACAATTTTTTAAGATGTATTATATTTTAAGCTAAATTTTTATTTATCTAAAATACAAACTGAATCATAAATTAATTTATCTTTTGATTTAAATGTTGTACTATTTTTTTAAATAAATAAAACTTTTATTAAATTATTCTTTGATAACTTATTTAAAGATTGTATTAAACTAGTCATTCCATTATTCTCAAATATGTGACCTAAATCGATTAAAAATGCATTTAAATCTAAATAATTCTTTTTATTATTTTTCCTATGTCCTCTTGATCGGTTTTTACGTTTAGTGGGGCAATTAAAAGAAGGGTGGTCAGTTAGCCCATTGATACAATTAGCAACTACATTTGACATGTCTCCGTATTTCGCAACTCGATCATTTAGCCCAAAAGGATACGCAGTACCCAGAGCCTGGATCCAATACTCTTCTTGTCTGCGTAATTTATTATTTTTTTCCTCTTTAGTAAATTTTTCTAGGTCCAGATTTTCTAAAATTGTAATAGTTAGATTAGATACTGAGCAAGTACCATTATTACAATGTTGAACTAGATAATTATTAGTTTTTTCCTTGGTAATTGTAGTTTTATGTCCCGAAAATGTCTTATATATGTTGTCAATTGTTTTCGCCACATATTGTAATTGACAATTTTTACATTCTAGTAAATAGATAATATTATTTCTTTTACAATTTACCTGTCCAGTTAATAAACATGAAACTTTTTATTATATAAAGTGCTTTTAACATAATTTCGAGGTATTAAGTTAGCTTGACAAAGAAAACAACGACCATTACACTTACTAATATTCGGCAGACCCCTTTGAATATAATCCTTACCAATATTATTCAATATAAAATACTAAATCAAATAAAACCAAAACGACAAACAATAGAAAAATCCAAAACATCTCCAAAAGCCAAGCCAAAAGTCCACAAGTAATAAGGTTACTCTAACTAATCATACAAAAAAAAAAAAAAAAAAAAAAAAAAAAAAAAAAAAAAAAACCTACCCTAAATAGAACATTTGCTTATGCAACGCTTTTAAAATAAGTGATAAATTCGCCAAATAATCATCAATTTCAGGTAAAACCTGGACCAGGGTTAAGGTCCGTCGGGGAGGAATTTTTATGATTCCTCCACCAGCACTAGATCCAACCTGGATTCATATTATGTTTAAGAGGTAACTTGGCAAAAAAAAAAAAAAAAAAAAAAAAAAAAAAAAACTGTAGTCCTAATCCAGCAATTGAGACAAATGTGCACTTGAACGAGGCTCTCACCTTACACATCCATCCAACTACCTAGGACCAAACAGTATACCCAAACCATCAACCAAATAGAAAAGTCCAAATCCATGCACAGTTGTCATCAATAAATGTAAGTCGTTGTAAAATTACCAGCAAAAGCACCTTAAATCTAGCAAAATATTTCCAAGTAAAACCTTCCATTTAGGGCTCATCCGAAGAATACCACCGGCCTTAACGGGTTTCGAGGCTTTACATTCTTTACCCAGCACGGTGGCGCCTCTACCATAAGATCTATATGGTAACCCTATGTCAGGTCACACCTGTGAAATACCTGCATACTAGTCAAGCTAATAAAAATTACATACAAAAAGTGTTTCAATGCTTCCACAATCAAATCCCAGAGGTCACTGAGAGACCATTCCGGAACAAACGAAGACACTTCCAGATGTATCTTCTATTGGTATCTGGAACCAATTACCAATTTAAAGATCCTCAAGCTTGTTTGAAACCCCTAGAAACTCAACCTGCGAGATATTATATTAAAATATCAGTCAGTATTTCTTTATAATTTTTTGTATATTTACTTCAGAGTTCATGATACATGAAACTAAATTTTTTGAATTGCCAACTAATTTTTTGGCAGAAAAACCTCTTAAGATCAGTTTTTAGCTCAGCTTTTTACATCTATTTTTAAAATCTGCGTAATTACTGCATATTTTTGCATTCCTAAATAATTGGGAATAATAAGCCGAATAAGTAATATTTGAATGTATATTACTTTCAAGATATGGAAAATTAATTACTTCAAAATTAAAATCATCCGTTTTATTATATAATTTAAAAACTAATTTATTATTATTTGAAATATTAATATTTAAATCTAAGAAATGGTCGGAGTATCCCATCCCATAGCTAGGCTCAAGAATTAACTCTTGTGGATAAATATTTTTTGAAATCTCAATAAACTCTGCACAATTTATTACCAAGAGATCGTCCAGATATCTTTTATTATTTGAAAGGTTATATTTTAGATTGCTTGGGCTATTTTTATTTATCATATATTCATATTCTAATTGACTTAAAAACAGGTCTGCTATGAATGGACTTGCATTCCCACCCATAGGAATACCTACAGTTTGTTTATATAAATTCCCACTAAATCTTATAAATGTATTATGACCCTTTGAATGAATTTGAAAAAAACCGGTTTATTCTTGGAAGCCAAGCTCGTGACACACTTGCGGTTGCGGGGGATGATGAATGCATAGATAATTTTTCGTTGAATTGTCGCCCTAGTAATTATGTGAATCCAAATAATCTTTATGAGTATTCAAATCCTGGGAGTGCAGAAAGAGCGATCGTTTTCTGCAATTGTCAAGGTCTAAGAACGGCATATTCGTGAGATTTTAAGTTCGCTAGATAAGAAACCATGCATTGTAGGCCTTTGTGAGACATTGTTTCTAGCAAGTCACTGCCATGGGATTTTTCTTTCCCAGGATATATTTGCGAGCGAAGAGAACGGACAACCATGGAGCGGGGCGGTCTAGGCCTTTTGATTAGTGAAGGTACCCAATATTGGGTTAGGGATGACCTTTCCCTGTGGCTTGAAGGTAGGATCGAAACACTTTTCATTGAAATAAAAAATGAAGGGGAAAGAAACTTGATTTTGGGATTAATTTACAAAAATCCGTCATGTGATATTAGTTTTTTTCTTGATGAATTTGAACCATTGTTAGATAAAATTAATAATGAAAATAAAAACAAATTTATGATGGGAGATTTTGATATAGATTTACTATAAAAAGAGCGAATAGCTTAGATTTTGTTAATATGATGGTGTCACATGATAGTTTTCTTCTTGTGACTATTCCAACTCGGATTTCGCATCTCTCGGCATCTTTAATTGATAATTTTTTCTTTAATGGTGGATTGCTTGAAAGATCCCAAGCAGATGTGGTCGTGTCTGACGGCTCGGATCACCTTCTTTTAATAAGTAAAATAAAGCTAAATCAGTCAAAGAAAAATAAACGAAATGAAAGGACTTCGTTTTACCGTGAAATGGATAATAAAAACCTAAAGAGTTTTGCACATATAATGGATGAAACAAATTTCTCGCGTGTAATAAAGAAAAAGTGTCCAAATACTGCATATAACCTATTCAGTGAGATAGTGACGAGTATAATGAATGAAACATGTCCCTTGCGAAGAATAAACCCTAATAGAAATTTTCCTAAGAAACCATGGATAACAAAAGCTATTTTAGTTTCAATAAAGCAGAAAAACAAACTTTACGTGAATTATTTAAAGGATAATTTAGATGATAGTTTTATAAAATTCAAAAGATTTCGGAATATTTTAAATTCAGTAAAACGGAATGCTCAGAAACTTTATTTCCAAAATGAATTTCATGAAAATCAAGGGGATATGAAAAATACATGGAAAACAATAAATAAACTTTTGGGTAAATTTCAGAGTAAGGAGGAGGAGAGAGTCATGGAGACAACAGGAGGTCGTCTTACTGATTCTCAAGACATATCTGAATTTCTGTGTGGTTATTTTGCAAATGAAGGAAAAAAACTTTGCGATCAAGCGCGGGCTAAACTACACACATCTGCGAGTTTTGGATCTGTCGTTAAAAGACAGCCTGTAAGTCAGAATGCCTTTGAGTTTGCAAGGTATTCGGAACGGGAAGTGGCACGATTCTTGGGTACGATGAAGTCAAGCTCTAGCGGGATGGACGAGTTTTCCCTGAAACTCATAAAGGCCGCAAAAACGAGGGTCTTACCTGTGTTGACGCACCTCATCAACCTTTCTTTAGATCTTTGGGTCTTCCCGCAAGCACTAAAGATTGCAAGAGTGATTCCTCTTCATAAAGGAGGGAAAAAAGATGACCCATCGAATCGAAGACCTATATCTATTCTCCCATTTTTCTCTAAGTTGTATGAGAAAGTGGCACATGCCCAGTTAAGTTATTATATTGAAAAGAATAAAATTCTAATGGAAAATCAATTTGGGTTCAGAAAAGGGCTATCTACGGATATAGCAGTTCTGAAATTGGTTGATTGGATTAGTGATGCATTTGAAGCTGGTCTCATACCCGCAGCTGGGTTTTTGGATATGAAAAAAGCGTTCGATACGGTGGACCACTCAGAGCTTATTCAAGCTCTTGACTCGATTTGGGTGAAGGGTTCAAGTCTGGAGTGGTTTTCATCGTATCTACACAATCGGTATCAGATAGTTCAGAATGGGTCATCTTTATCTTCAAAAAAGAAAGTAGAGTGTGGGGTCCCACAAGGGTCAATCTTGGGACCTCTACTTTTCGTTATATTTATTGATCGAGTGAAACATTGCCTGTCAGAGCCTGGTGTCATCCTGTTTGCAGATGACACTTAGCTCTTTCTGGCAGCGCCTTCACTTGATATTTTATATAATAAAATTCATAATGCAGTTTCTGAATTTCTAACTTTTTCTCTGCAAAATATGTTAACCCTAAACTTTTCTAAAACCTTTTTCATGATATTTTCTAGACTTTCTTCTTGTGCTGGAAATGACCATATCACGGTTCAAGAAAATGTGATAAAGAGAGTAGCAAAAACGAAGTATTTGGGGTTTTTAATTGATGAAAACCTGTCGTGGAAAAACCATTCAAGTGCAATAGCTGAAAAATTAAGCAGAGGCCTTGGGGTGATGCGAAGAATTAAAAATCTAGTCCCAAAAAAGATCCTGAAAATGATTTATTTTTCTATATTTTACCCATATATAAGCTACGGATGCTCTATATGGGCAAGTAATTTTGTTACATGTTTCAAAAGAGTACAAAAACTTCAGAATAGAGCTGTAAAATTATTATCTGAATTTGATGATTCTGATGAGGTTCCTGCTTATGAGCATTTTAAAAAGAATAAGTTAATGGATGTATCACAAATTCGAGATTACCATGTCGCGATTTTCTCGTATAAATATTTGAATAAGCTGCTCACCCCTGCTTTTGAAAATATTTTTACTTTTAATAGAGACCTTCATGATCATAATACAAGAAAAGCTGATGACTTAACTCATGAGTTTAGGAGCACCACTCGGGCATCGTTTGTGATTCGCCATTATGGTCCCCATGTTTGGAATGTATTGCCCGAGTGTGTGAAAAATGCGCCTAGTCTTCCGGCTTTCAAGTCACGGGCAAAGAAGTTTCTTTTATCTCGTGAGTGAATTTGGTGTTATGCCCACTCCAGGTTGTCATTCTATTTAAGGTATTTCCCTGATTTAGCTTGCTTTTTTTCTTTTTTCTTTTTTTTTCTATCTACTTATTTTCTTTTACTCTTTATCTCTTTTTTCCTTTATTCCTTCATCAGATAATTTTCTTGTGTGTTGAGTAGTAAGGTATGAATGTTGTTTTAATTAGCTGAGAGCGATAACCTCACTTGCCCTTTCAAGTTTATTGTCTTTCTTGGCAGGCAAAAGGCGAATAGTGTTTGTTTTCTTTTTTAATAAATGTATATCTCATATCTCATTTGTGACACTTACTCCTAATTAAATACCGTTATTAAAATAATATAACAATTTATAAACATATTTGCCCTAAATTTTGCATATTAGGGGGGGGGGGGTAAAGTATATCAGGCCTGCATGCCTAATTTTTAAGGTAAAATTATTCTGCATATTATGAATTAATAATTGTTTTCTAACTTAACAATAAACAAATAATTTACTCCTTCCCCACCCCTAATGTGCAAATATATAGCCCAAATTATATATTTCTCATCTATTCTATCACTTTTCTTCGTCTTCTCTCAGGCTAAGCTGAAAGAAAATTACAAAAAAAAAGTTCTACAATGTGGATGAACAACTTGAGTGGTTGGGACTAGATCATGCACGTACCACAATATTATCTTAAATCTTGTAAAAAAAAATGTCTGCTTGTATCTTATTTGTTAATTAAACAAGTAGTACTCGCCCGTTTTCAATGTTTTCAAAAATTGGTGCCTCTGCATTTGTGTGCTTGAATTTGTTTTTATTTATTTATTCATTTCTGGATTTAAGTTTGATGTGAGTCTGAGTAAAATTTAGAAATAAAGACTTGGAATCCCTGAGGCCTTGATTTGCTCAAGTAAATTTGCTTGATTTTTAGGTGGAATCCCAACATGTGACATGCTTTAGAGGCTACCATTTGAGATGTTCGCGTATTTTAACTAAGGGTGACCAAGATGCATCTTGACAAAGGGTTAGTTATCCCTACGAAACCTAAGGATTCATATAATACTTCTTGGTTTCCATGAGCAAAATACAATATCGACTATAAGCCCCAGTTCCTATCATTTGAACCCAGGGATAATTACAAGACCCAAAAGTCTCATAAGAAAGTTCAGTGCGACTTATTTGGAAACCAAATAAATGAAGTAAAATACAACGTGTTGGCCAGATATATTTTTTGTTGGTAAGCGATTCTAAACCTTTATTACACACAAGATTTTAGCTCTGATACACCTTTAAGTACATTGATCTTTTTAACGGATTGTCCCTTTACTAAAATATTATTCCACTGAACTGATTGAACATTAGAAAAATAAATAAAAAAACATAAAAAAAGAAACAAAAAATAGGTCTACATGACGAGATTTAATGTCCTTGATAAAAGCCTAGACGAGATTTGATGTCCTTCGCAAAAGACTGGACGAGATTATATGTCCATGGTAAAGGTCTGGACAAGATTTAATGTCATTGGCAAAAGTCTGGACGAGATTTAATGTCCTTGGTAAAAGCCTGGACGAGATGGAATGTCCTTTGTAAAAGCCTGGGCGAGATTTAATGACCTTGGTAAAATCTTGGACTAGATGTTATGTCTTTGGTAAAAGTCTGGACGAGAGTTATTGTCCTTGGTAAAGGCTAGCACGAGATTTAATGTCCTTGTTAAAAGCCGGGACGCGAGTTAATGTCTTTGGTCAAAGCCTGAGCGATCTTTAATGTCCTTCGTAAAAGCATGGGCGAGATTTAATGACCTTGGTAAAAGTCTGGACACGATTTAATGTCCTTGGTAAAAGTCTGGATGAGATTTAATGTCTTGGGTAAAAGCCTGGACGAGATTTATTGTCCTTGGTAAAAGCCTGGACGAGATTTAATGTCTATAGAGTACCACAGAGGAAACCTTACTGTGTCTATGAGGAAGCATAGCGTATGATTGGTACAGTCGCTAGCATATTTCATGTCATTGCGAGAAAAAGTTGGACGGGGTAATCTAAAAGGTAATGTTACTTTTCCATGGATATCTAAACACCGATTCAATAACCCAATAGTATACTCAATTAAAACAGTTCATTAACACGTTCGAACCATAGATTCTATTTTCACTATTCTCGGTGCTTTAACAGTAAACAATAAGTCGGTCTTGGAGGATCTTACTTCAACTCAACCCCCAGCTGACACCCCATTTTTAATATCCCTACGCTGATTTCCTCTTCCGATAAACTTTCCTCTTTGTCACAGTGACAAACTATGTGCCTTCATTTCAATTAATAACTCTATTTATTTTTTTTCAAATTCATTTTAAAAATAAAATTTCACCTCAAATGTCCTTCTGAACTCGAGCCACATAAATAATAAAAGAATATGATGAAAAGGATGAAAGTAAACTAGTATAGTCGCTAGTATAGTTAATGTCTTTTTGTGAAAAATTAACCAAAATGGCATACCGAGGTCGCTCGTTGCCCAAAGTTTTAAGGGTTACCGACATTATATAAGTAAGGTTTTAAATTAAGGTCAATTGATCAATAAGTGGGGGGTTGGGGGGGGGGGGCTTTCAAGCAAATAAACAAGAATATTCAAATAAAATCTAACAGCTATGTCAAACTTACTTAACAACTCTCTGAAATTATATCTCGTGGAGACAAATGGCAACCTTATACCCATCATACTTTCTCAGCTCTCTGGGCTGTATTCTCTAAAATATAAATATATATTTCCTTGCTAAAGATATCTCAATAATATAGGATTCACCTATACCAAACTTCCTTAACAACTGACCGAAACTATACCTAGTAGAGGAAAATAGTACCCTTATTTGTATTATTAACAATCAGTTTCACCCAAATAAAAGAGAATATTAAAAAAAGAAGTCATGTAACAGAAATCTTCTGCATCATAGATCACGGAAGCTCATTATGATATTTGTTATTATCATTAAATAATTTCAGTCAAATAAATGAGAATATTCAAAGAAATTGCTGATTCTCACATCACAGATGAACCAAACTTTATTAGTCATTAAGGAACACAGAGCTATTTTAACTTTTCACGAACGTCTTCAAACTATTTCTATCTATTTAATAAGTCAAAATTGTGCTTCGAAAATATATATTTTCGGTGTGTCTTAATTTTGAAAATGTGCTTTTAATATAGATGTTTTGTTGTGCCTTAATTTTATAGTGACGAAAAATTCTGTTAATAGTGATTTTATTACTGGATGTTTGAGTGAATGGCTGAAGTATCTAAGGTTAGTAAATATAACATTCATAATGAGTAAAAATTTTAAGCCACGGTGAGAATTTAAAAAAAAATGATAACATTCTAAATGACATATTTTATAATTTGAGTTAAAAAGTAACAGAATTATATGCTCGAAGCATCTGCTTGTCTAAATCCCAAAAGATTAGGCCAGAAATGACGTTCCGTACACTTTTTTCTTACAGATCTTTAACTCTTACTGGCGCCTCTATCCTGAAAATTGGGGGGGTCAAAAAATTGTTGGAAGGGTGGGGGCCCGAAGTGGGTGGAGAGAGGTGACCCTTGGATGTTTAGGTCCTTGGTGCTTGCGGTCCTTGATGGTTCATAATCATGATCATCTTACTACTCCCATATTGTGCACCTATCTATTATAGCGACCGCAGTCGAGAAGTAATGCCAGTACATGTTGATGAGTCTATAACTTTCAACTTTTTTTAGCGTTATGTCACAAATTTTTCTCTCTTTTACTGCATATTTTATATTGACACCACTGTTCGATGATACTTGTGTATTATACAGAACACACTCGAGTAGTAAATTTAGGTCATCTTGATGAATCTATTACTTTCAATTTTTTAGTATAATATAATGTTAAAGCATATTATATATTGACACAGCTGCTTAACTGATACTTGTGTATTATAAAGAATACAGTCGAGAACCATTCTTTAAAAATTACTGTTACTTTAGCATCGAAACGCTAACAATATAAACCAAGTCTCACTGTTGTATTTTGACAATACTGATAACACAAAACTTTGATTTATATAAAATTCTGTTACTTAAATTCAGTGTAAATTCATTGGATGTCAATGATCATGTCCCCGGTTGTATTTACTGAGCGCGTTTCGTCACTCTCGTTAGTATTTCTGACTTCCTGATTGGAATAGACAGAGACTCATGATATTGTACTTCTTATATTCTAATACTCTGATTCGCTGTCATCTTGTACGGATAGAATTCTACCTCATTGGAGGTCAATGATCTTGTCCTGGTTGTATTCACTGAACATGTTGCTTTACTCCCATTAGTAGGTCAGTGCCCATATAGGGACTTCCCCCCGAAATAGTTATCCCCTCTACTATTATCCATTCAAAAACTATTCTATATAAAAAACATTAATGCCAAAACCATATATTGGATCCCAATTCAAAAACATTGCATATTTTTGATTTAATTACTCATCATGTGGCGGGGCACTAAGTAATGTGATAAATTGTATAACAGCTTTGCATACCAATGGATACCTTCGGGGAATTTACTCCCTCCACTTTTTTATTTTAGACTCTCACAACTTGAATTATAACTAGACACTTCATTACATCTATTATACCACCTGAGTGGCAAAAAGGCCCAATGAGAAATAACGTGACTGTCAACTACTGCGTAGCAGGATACCAAAATGTTGTTAACAATAATTGTTCCTGTTTTTGTAAGTGGTGCATATACCCCGGTCTGTACACTGAACGCAACTTCAGTTACGAGTTGAAGCACTAATGTTCCTGCCTTATTTTTCACTAAAAGATAGTCACCCTTTTCCACGTTTTTTGCAAAAGTTTTTGCAACCAGAGAATAAAACTGTAACTTGGATGCAAATAGATCGCCTTCGATATTACTGATCTCAGATATATTGTTTTCTCCAATACTTTTATCAATATTTTTGTTTTTGAGCAATTCAGCCATGATTTCGTATTTGTTATTTTGCATCTTGAATATTAAATGACTGGCAGTTAATTCAACTGTTTCACCCGTCTCTGTGGTTAACTTAACAAACTGACGAATAGCCCCCACATCTCGATCTAGAAATAAGAGAACTTCGCTATAAATGAGGCTGCCATATTCATAAACAGCAAGTACTCGGTCACCAGCCCTCACATCCTGCATTTTGACTTGTCCACCGCCTTGAAGTGTAAGTAAAGAATACCCCGTAAAACAACCCTCGGATCTTGCTGCAGAGGATGATTCTAAAAAGATAAATATAAAATAAGAAATCTACCTAGAATGTTGACAAAATTTAATGTTCATGAGCTATTCGGTGAATAGATCGTTACTCAATTTATCCGAAAACAATAGGTACCAAACACACGCCTCTAATAATTCTGACAGCATTTGGAAAATTGGGTTGGTTAAAAGCTACCTTTTATGGGAGGGTCATATTAAAACAATTGATTATCCAATTTGTTTGTTGAGTGTGAGACCAGTTTTAACGAAGGAAGGAATTGAATAGAGATAGAAAAATGGATGAATTAAAGTTATACGAGGAAAAATCCGTGTATAACTCGTTACTTGGAAAAATCCAAAAAATCTTATAAAATGGGTTTCTTCACTGATTGACATGTTTTTGCCCTTCGATCTTTATTTATTAACAAGATTGTGTATTTATCAATTAGATGTAGGGAATAGGAGTCATCTGCGAACAAAATTAGAAGTGAATCTCAAACACTGCCTTTTTTACCTAATTCGACACACTTTTGCGCCATCCATAAGTGATTCTGAATAACATGGACTCAAATAACATGTATTTTTTGTGTGTGTGTTTTTTTGTTTTTTTTTTAAATACATTAATGTCTGTGTCAGAAGGCCTTATGAGGAAAATTAGTAAAATTGTGTAAAATGGTAATTTTTAAAAAATCCCCAAAAAAATAAAAATTTTTGATGTGTGTAATTAGAGAAAACAGCGGTTTTTCTGTTGGATTTGGTGACAATCCACTTAGCCTGAGTGAGAGAAACTACATTGCTAGTACATTATAATTAAACATTTGATATATAGAGTTGGTTAGGCATTTAACAAAATGCGTTCTGGGCAGCCTGCTTTCCATAGTTTTCTTCTGTAGTTGCCAAAATATTGTTTATAAAGTATTATATCATCTTAATATTCTGGTATATTTCATTGTGACTAACCTTAATAATAATTTTTATTAACATAAATGCACTTTTTGTTTTTTTTATATATTTTAAATTTAATTTTAAATTTTTTTTTTTTATATTTTTTAAAAATTAGGGTGGGTTGGGGGTAGGGGGCGGGGCGTTTCATTTGATTTTCTATCTACCATAAAACGGAATGGCACAAAAACCAACTTTTCCAATCGTGTTTATTGAAATTTTAATAATTATGAATATGATATTTTCTCTATAACCGAACGAAAGGAAAAGGACCATCTACTAAAAATGCTCACTGTATGCGCTATGCACTATAACAAAAAAAACGGGTCATCGGGCCATGATTTTGGTAATAAACCTGAAAGTTAACATAAATCACTTTCACTAATATTCCAAGCTGCCTTTCTAGCTTTTTTCCCTAAGCACCAAGAGCAACTTCACAATTTAATTTCCTAAAAATTTCCATCCATCTTCCAGATTTCAAAATTTGAATATCTCCAATTTAGTCAGTATGCGCGTCAGGGTCAGGGAGTGGACTGTCAAATTATTTTGGTCATAAGCAATAACACCATAGAAGCATAGTCAAGCATACTTGATTTAGAGGTTTTGACCGAAATGTTGGCATTGTAATCTACGGTTTTCATTGGCTTTTATTATCCCCGTTTTACTCTTCTTTACGTCCTTTTTCGTTTTTTCATGATTAGCCAGTGTGGTCTCAGAAGTTTTTTATAAGGAGAAGTAGAAATCTGGTAGAAACAAAATGGCCAAGGCATTTCAAAATCCTTGCATAACAGTTGAAATATCTAATCTAACAGCGGTACTTGTATGATATACCCACTATCGCTAAAGTTGTTCATGCGTTGACGCATTGTAAACTTTTTTTTATCGCTAATTTTTTTCACCTTAGCGTGAGAAAAGACATAGAGAAGCGACAGAAAAGATTGTAAATATATAGTTTTTACTTCGTTTTTTAAAATTATCTTTTTTTTTTTCATTATATTTCAAGCTAACCCCTTTTTCATTTACCACGTGACGGCTTTTGCCCACCCCCCCCCTAGTGTGCAACTATATATCCCAAATTTGTTTCCAAAGATTTATATTTTTATCATACATTTTATATTATAATAGGATTAACCTAACTTCACTTCGTGATTGATAATGATTATAAAATGGAAGTACCCTAAAAGTTATGTAGTCCTCAGAGACTTACTAGTCAAAATTAGTAGTATTTTTTTTCATCCTATATCAACCTATACCATCGAGAAGAACAGTCAAAATTTAGATCACAGCTGGGTTGGTATGAGAATTTTTCCCCTTAGCTTTCATATCATCAAACATCCATAAAGGATTTGGAAGATTTATCCACTTACGATACAGATTGTTTTGACGATGAAGATATTTGCTCTTAAATATAGACAAACCTAACGGTTTTTACCCCGCGAAACCGGTGGCAAAATGCCAAGCTCATCAGAGGTTCTAACTCCAGCCCTATTCCTACCTTCACTACAATCCTCTCACCCAGTTATTTCAGTAGTCCCTGTTATTTTACAGTCACTTATAAATAGCTTAGTCAAACCTGAACAGGTACAACCACATCACAGTACCACCAAGAAAACAAAATGCTTCAAGTAAGAAAGGAAAGCTGAACAAAATTGCTCACTGACACTGATATATCAGTGAAAGCCAAGATAAAACTTACCTTTTCTATAAACAACGCAAAGATGTTGGGAAAAAGAAGAAATTGAAGCAACAAAGCCAGAAAAACAAAGAAGCAGGCTGTAAAGAGATTTGCTGACAAGATAGCACTGTGGTTGAAAATAAAACAGGAGAAAGTTCCTTAACAAAGAACTTAGCAAGGAATTTAATGCGTTTTATCCGCCTTAACAAGAAATATCCATAACTTACAGGCCTCTCCCCACGGAATATGGGGAATCATTTCACGCCTGAAGACATAGGTTCTTGATCTTTGAACTATGCTTAACAAAATGCCTATTTCGAAATTTTGGTCAGATAACTTTTTGGGAAATATGGACGTGGGAGGGCGTCCAGCTGCCCTCTGATTTTTTAGTCACTTAAAAAGGGCACTAGAACTTTGAATTTCAATTGGAATGCACCCTTTTCCGATCTTCCAGGATCCTTATTTCAATAGGATTCCCCTAGAATAAACACAAACAAACAAACAAAAAATAAATAAACTCGCATCCGTGATCATTCTTCTGACAAAACTTGCGCACTTCCAAATTATTGCAGATACGAGCTTTAAACTTCTACAGTAAGGTTCTCTGGTACACTAAATATGAAAGTGTGATTTTAATTAAGATTCCTTGAATCTTAGGGGTGTTTCTTCCTATTTAAAAAATTCGGCCAACTTTCTCAGGCTCGTGTCTTTTGAGGGGTGACATTAAAACTGATAAATTTTATATATTCAGAATCAGCATAGTAAGTTAATAGTTTTCATGTACCTATTGATATTGAATCAATTTAAAAACTGAAGTTTTTTTAGAGCAAAGTTGAAACTTAAAAGGAACAAAAATTATTGCTTCACATTCTGTCTAACATATATCAATAGAACTAGAACAAACAAACTAGCACGACTCAAGAAAACTAGCGCTTGACTAAAAACACATAAACGAAGTATAAGAAAAAGATTGTTGATTTCTTGGTTAAAAGTGAGTATGTAGCCTGACAACAATAAGCTTGTTTATAAGGCTTGGGATAGTCTTACACCAGCTGTGATATCAGTAAATTTCACTATACAATTGAAATTATCTTAAAAACATTTTCATTAAAATTAATGTTTTTTAATAACCGCAAAGCCACTGAACAACATACAGAAATAATGGATTGATTTATCAGCTAAAATTTTGGTCTCACCTGCTTTAATACCAATAGTGAGTAATAAACAGTCTTAGACTGTATGAAATACGTTTCAAACAGTTCGTGGTAACGAACTGTAAGTAAGGAGCGACCCGGCTCAATAGTAATCGAATCTCTAAAAACCGGATTTTTGATACTAATAGAAACATCAAAAGAATGAAATTTTATAAGGTTTTTTATAGAAAGCGTTGTCGTAGAAACTTCAAAAAGGGCTCAATCGATTGGAAATTTAAATTGCTATTGTCCGTTTTTATAGTCGAAAGTGATTGGAAAGCAATTAACACCCCATCCAAGCCCAGCATTCCCCCAAAACACATCTAATCAAAATTTGGTAATAGCTATTTTTTCCAACATAGTTGAAAGTTCTGGAAATTATATCTTTGAACCAGACACTCCCCCCAAAGTCTTCAGGGCAAGGGTTATAGGTTATGCCCTTCGGGCAAATATGGTTCTTATGGAAGGTATACTACTGCTGCTACTACTACTAACAACTCACCGCAACATCAAGCCACCTTAGGCCGACACAGCTACGGACGCTCTTTCTCCATCCCAATCTATCAAAGCCTCCCCTTTTACACCCTCCCATGAAGTACTTATTTATTTTAAATCTTTCGTTACGACGTCCTCCCACCTCAGACGAGGAGGACCTGCTTTCCATTTAGCCCTAGACGGTTGGTCGAAAAGAACAATCTTCGAAAATCTGTCATCCCTCATCTGCACAACATGCCCTAGCCATCTCAACCTGTCTTTTATTATGGCCCTAGAGAGCGGTATTGAACCACCTTTTTTGTACAGCCTATTGTTTTAAATACAGTAAGTCATCCGGGTACTCAGAACAATCCTTAAGCAATTTCTCTGGACTACACCTAGCAAATCTTCATCCGCTTTTCGAAGCTCCCATGTTTCAGAGCCATATTTGACTTCTGTCATCACTGTAGCTTCTAATATTGTAATCTTGGTTTGCAGAATTATCTTCCTATTCTTCCAAACTTTTTTTAATAGTAAAAAAACTCCCTGATCCTTGGCTATTCTATTTTTAACATTTTCACTGCTCCCACCATCTTTACTTGTAATACTATCAAGGTAAGTGGAGCTGCCCACTTGATCAATCTTTTCATCTTCACTTATTTCTAGCCTTAGTGACTTAGTCTTCTTAACATTAATTTTCAAACCTATTCTAGCACCCTGAACTCGAAAAACCTCTAAAAGTCAATTCATTTTGCTCACTCTTTCCTCTAGGATGCTTAAATCATCAGCATAATCTAAGTCCAGGAGAGTTTTTCCTCCCCGTTTGATTCCCTGGTCTCCCATTGCCTTTCCTGTGTTCCTTCAAAAAAAATCCATCAAAATAATCCATCTAAAGGAAGATATAACACAGCCCTGCTTAACTCCTGATTAAATACAAAACCAGCTGCTAACCTCATTTACTACCTTAACTGCAGCCTTCTTATTCTTGTACATAGCACTAATCACTTTAATGTATTTGTCTGGTATACCATTCAAAGATAAAACCTTTGCTAAAGCTCCTCTATCAACAGAATAGAACGCTTACCAATAATATCTAAAACTGAGGACCAAAGGTGTTTGACAACTCACACACTTCTCAATTATTAACCTAAGAGTGACAATTTGTTCGACACATCCTCTACCTTTCCTATAACCGCACTGCTCTTCTCTTCAAACTTTATCTACGGCATCTCTCAGTGTAAAAAGTATCATATTACTAAGTAATTTGCTACCTACAGAGGCCAGGCTAATGCCTCGATAATTACCGCACTCACTTTTATCACCTTTCTTATCAAGTGGCCTAACTACTTTTTTCCTAAGATCATTTGGTACTTCCCCTTTTCCAAAAATCATATTCATAATCTTCAGTAACTTGTTTCTAACCTCAGAGCCACCATATTTAAGAAACTCATTTACTACCCTATCAGCACCTGGAGCTTTATTATTTTTAATCTTTTTAGTACTGTCGTTAATTCTTCCTCACAAAACAAATCTTCCCTCACATCAAAGGTATCACAAACTTTTTAATTTTATTCTATATCTTTTACTGCAACTCTATCTCGGTTTAGCAAATTCTCAAAATGTTCTGCCCATCTCTTTTTAATTCTTTCCTTATCGCTAATTGTGGCCCCATTTCTATCTTTAACTGGGCTAAGTCCGGATTGACTACTCCCTTTCAATTTAGTGACATGCCAGTACAATATCTTCCAGATCCTCGGCAATGTTATCCATGGCATCCACTTCACACCTCCTTAGTTCAAATTTTAATGCGTTCTCCCTTCTCTTTACATTCCTTTTGTTTTCATATGATCTATGACTCAAATAATTCTTGTACAAGTCCTTTCTCCTTTCTGTTAAAGATAAAGCTTTTTCACTAATATTTTTAGTTGCAGTCCTAGCTTTTTTCCCTACGACACCTTCATCAACTTCAAAAATTATTTTTCTAAAATTATCCCAACCATCTTCTGCACTATCAAATTTTAAACTCTTAAGTTTAGTATTCAACTGTTCCTGGAAAGTTTCTCTCAAATTCTCATCCTGGAGTCTACCAACATCATATTAAAGATCTTAAGCCGAACTGGCCAGCCATGACAAAAGCCAGAAAAGAGAAATATCTCAATGAAAAAAAAGACGAGACTGTGGCCAGTGGAGAGAAAAAAAAAGGCAAATGCAAAACATCGCGGATATTTCGCCTGTATCCAAACAAGGCGTCTTCAGCACCAAAGAAACACAAAAAGAACAGGATAAAAAAACAAGATAAAACTAAAACACAATAACACCACCCCCAAAAAAAGAAAATTAAATTTTCATTATTTTTTTTGTGGTGGTTTTATTGGTTTTTAGTTTTATCTTGGGTTTTTTTATGCTGTTGTTCTTGTGTTTGTTTCGTGCTGAAGACACCTTGTTTGGGTAAAGGTGAAATATCCGCGTTGTTTTACAACTGTCTTTTCTTTTCTCTCCACTGGCCACAGTCTCGTTTGTTTGTTGTTTTTTTTTCATTGAGATTTTTCTCTTTGTTTGTTTTTACCAACATCATAAAATCCTGGGAGGTAGTTAACCTTCCGAAATTTGAGCTTTAAATTAACCCTTGACACAACAAGATGGTGAATTTTACTTTGAACATCAATAACAGCACTCCTATATGCCCTAGTATCCTGTATTGATCCTGCCATTCTTCGGTTTACTATAATCCTTTAATTTGTATTGCATAGCTTCTATGTAATTTACTAGGATTACATAATTTGCACTTTTCACTATAGTCATCAATAATTGTGCAATTCTCACATTGAGTCCAACTGCCAAGAGTGTACATACATAGTGGACATGTATAGAACATTTTTCGGTTTCCGATGTCAACTCTCTCTCACAGCTAAAACGAAACTGATCGTCCCTGCTGACGAATAAGTTCAGGGTGGAGGAATGGGAGAGGAGTAACTCCGTGACGTCACCTCTTTCGAATGGTGGGGGAGCCATCTACATTGATCTATTTGCAACGTTTTCAAAAGTGTATCCACGATATTATTCTGCCTTGTTCCAATTAATATATCAATAAATTGAGTATAAGCATTTTAGTCACATCGACAAAGCTTCATACAATAGTCCAATGGGGGAGAATCAGTTTTCATTATAATGTCAAGTGTTCCCCGAGAGAATATACTGCGTTGAAGAGATAACTCGAGAAAATCGTCATCAAAAATCAAATGTTTTTCCATAAGCACTAGATTCGATCTAATTCTCTCTTTCTCAAATTTATTCATTTTTCAATCCTTTCACTCTGACTGCTAACTCTAGACTGACCATGATTCGTTAGTCTAACATTCTAACAACAAAAAGAAAGGGAACATTTTCGATTTCAAAACAATTTTATTGGATAATTACAACAATAATACTAAGCATATACTTTTACAGCGACTTTTCAAGACACATATAGTTTTAAGTAAAGCGCCAATGACGCAATAGGGTTTAGACTTTTACAGCGAGAGAAGGAGGCGATACCCAAACTTTTGTTTGTAGTTAATTTTGTTCATTTCAAGCTTGATTTGCATATTCAATTTAAGTTTCACTCGTTTTAAGATTTATTTATTCATTTACATTAATATCCATTGTATGTTTGTTGCATTGATTGTATATTTAATTTCTGTTCGTTTTAAGTTTTATTTATGCTTCAATAGCAAAATATTTTTTTCGTTTTAAGCTTGATTTTATATTCAATATGCATTACTCACTTTAAGATCTATTTGTTCATTTATATTATTACTTGTTGTATGTTTTGTTTTAGGATTGTCTATTTAATATCTATTCGTTTTGGGTTTCATTTATTCTTTAATATAATTTCTGGTTGTTTTGAGTTTTAATTTTAACAGGTATTTATATCTGATGAGCTTAAGTTTATAATTTCTTTTACTTTTCTTTGAAAAATTAATTTTTTGGAAAGTTTTTTTTAATTAATTGCTGAAAATGAAGATCGAAAAAGTCATAATATGAACCCTGAAAGTCCGGTAATTTCTCTCTATACAACAGAAAATTGCAAGTTATCGTAAAAATTATAAAGCTAGTCTATATTCCTACTACGATCAGGATGATTTCACTTCGAACTTGTCTAAAAACTAATCATGACATGTCATTTTAAGAGCCAAACGAGAGCAAATCATTTGACTGAACCGTTGTGCAGAAGTGTTATAAAATTAAACGAAAAGAAAAATTAAGCAACAATCCTATAATATTTTAATTTTCTTATTTAAAAACTTTCCGAAACTTAGGTGAGAGTTTTTACGATATTTTTCTAAAGAAGATTTTCAAGTTTTTCAAAACCTAAGCAAAATATTGGTATGTCTAACTTGTTTCACTGAACTTCTCCCCCTCCCCCTGATTAACCACAAACAAAATTAACAAAAGAAGCGGAATAGCAATAAACAAGAAAAATAGGAAAGTAACATGACAACTAGAAAAATATCACAGAATAAAAACACAAAATAGGTTCTTAGTGTTGGTTTCTCTACATACATTACAAATAGTTTTATTCCGACTATTAGATTTTTTGTCTCTATCACACTCTTTTCCTGTGTGTCTTGGCAGGCATTTGCTTATCCCAGTGTTTCTCTGTTTGTTTTTATGTCTGAATTATGTATTTAATGTGTTATGGTTCTCTCTCACACTATAATCCGGTGGTTCTTTGTGGATGTATACTTCTCCCGGTGCCTGTGTATGTATGTTTGTATGTCTGAATCTGTATATCTGTATGTGTTTTGTCTAATTCACTCTCTTTGCCTGTGTGTCTGAGTGGGTGTTTGCTTCTCCCAGTGCCTTTGGTTTTCAATTTGCACGTCTGATTCTAAGTATTTCTATGTGTTTTTGTCACTCACTCTCTTTTACTGTGTGTCTGGGTGGGAGTTTGATTTTCCTTATGTCTTTCTTTGTCATTTTGTATGTCTGAATTGTTTATTTGTACGTGTTTTTCTCTCTGACTCTCTAATCCTTTGTGTCTGAGCGGGTGCTTTATTCTCCCACAGCCTGTCTTTGTTCGGGTAACGGTCCGAATTTATGTGTTTGTACGTGTTTTTGTTTCTCTCATTCTCTAAGCCTGTGCGTCAGGGCAGGTGTTTACTTGTCCCAGGGTCGATCGTTGTCTATTTGAATATCCGAATGTTGTATTTGTATGTGTTTGTTGTCTCTCTCACTCTCTAAGTATGTATGTCTGGGCGGGTGTTTACTTCTCCCAGTGCTTGTCATTGTTGGTTTTCTTTTCTGACTGTCTGTGTTTGTTTATGTTTTTGTCTTTCACTCTCTCTGAGACTCTGTGTCTTTTTATGTGTTTTATTTACACAGTCCATATTTTTGTTTGTTCTAATCTATCTATTTTTTTTTTTTTATAATTGTGAGTCTCGCTATCTGTATCTCTATCTTTATCTCTATATCTCTCTCTCTCGCTATATCTCTAACTTATGTCTCTATCTCTCTCTCTCTCTCTCTCTCTCTCTCTCTCTCTCTCTCTCTCTCTCTCTCTCTCTCTCTCTCTCTCTCTCTCTCTCTCTATCTCTCTCTCTCTCTCTATCTGTGTATCTATATCTCTCTTTCTCTCTTTTTTTCTCGTTTTCTCTCTTGCTCACGCTATGGGCCTAGGTGTCGGTGCAGGTGTGTGAGGGTTACAGAGCCTGTCTTGGTCTAGTTGGGTGAGGGGGGCGTTGGGGGTGTACAGGAATTTTTGAGTTAGATGTTTAGTGATGTAGTGGGATTGTAGGTGTTTTTTGTCGTCCTCAAGTGTAGGTCCGGGGGTTTTGGGCCGGGTTGTTCTTTTTCTTTGGCCTGTTTATTTCTTTTTTTTGTTATTATTTTTTAATTTATATTTTTGTATTTGTCTTTCTTAATTTTTTTGACTGTGTGTTTGGTCCGGTGTTTGCTTGTCACAGTGCAATTCACTGTTGGTTTTACTATCGATATATATTTTTTTGTGAATTAGGGTGTTATTTTAAATATGATTTACCGTGTGTATGGGTGGGTGTTTTAGTACCCAAGTGCATGTTTATGTAAAGTTTGGTAGTCGTGTGATTGGTAAAGCACGTGTCTTTTTCTGATGTATATTTAAGATTTGGTACGTTATTTGTGTTTTTTTTCTTTCTCACTCTCTTTGCCTGTGTCTGATCGGGTGTTTGTTTGTCCCAGTGACCGTAAATTTAGTGGTGTGTGTCAGTATGTATGTTTAGTTATGTTTTGTTTCTATCTCACTTGCTTCCAATCTGTATAAAGGCGGAGGTTTTATTGTCACAACGCATGTCTATGTCATTTTTCATGTCTGAATCTATGCCTTTGCGTTATTGTCTCTCCAACTCTCTCAGACTGGGCAAATTGGTAGGCGTATGCTTGGTCTAGCGTCGATATTTGTCGGTTTCTCTGTCCAAATTGTGTGTTTGGATGTTTTTTATCTCTCTCACTCTCTAAGCCCATTTGTCTTGGCGGATGTTTGCTTCTCCCAATGCCTGTCTTTGTCAGTTTCCAAGTCTGAATTCATGTGTTCGTATGACTTTCTATCTCTTTCATTCATTAAGCCTGTGTTTCAAGGGGGCGGCGGGGGGGGGTTCTTGGACCCATGCCTTTCTTTTTTTGTTTGAGTGTCTGAATTGTGTATTTAGATTGGTTTTGTTGATATGACTATATTTTACTGGGTGTATGTGTGGGTGTGTTCTTGTACCAGTACATGTCTTTGTCAAGGTGTATGTCTGATTCGTATGTGTTGTCTTGTCTCTTTTACTCTATGGGCCTTTGTGTCCGGATGGGTGTTTGATTGCCGCGGTGCATGCATTGGTCAGATTGTATGTCTGAATATGTGTGTTTTTATTTTCTAATATCAATATATAACAATATGTTAAATGAGATTTGTTTTGTCTCTTTTACTCTCTAAACATGTACGTCGGGGCGGGCTTTTTCTTCTCCAAGTGATTGTCCTTGTCATTTAGCATGTCTTAAGTTTGGGGTGTTTTTTATCTTGGGTCTCTCTCACTCTCTAAGCCTTTGTTTCTGGATGGGTGTTTACTTGCCCAAATGCCTTTTTTTGTCGGTTTGTATGTCTGAATTTATGTGTTTGTATTCATTTTTGTGTCTCTCACTCTTTAATACTGTGTGTTGGGTCCGGTGTTTGCTTGTCCCAGTGCCTGTCTTTTTTGGTTTGCCTATTGAATTTGTGTTTGTATGCGTTTTTGTCTCTC
>NW_028300528.1:0-5000 GCF_049724085.1 Artemia sp. Qi Xiang Cuo
CTGTTGAGGAGTGGTATTTCCTGAATCCAGTTTGAGTGTGTGGGATCATGTTATTTTTCTCAACAAACCAGAGGAGTCTGTGATAAATCATTTTCTCCATTATTTTCCCCATCACAGGTGTAATCATTATGGGCCTATAAGACTCAGGGGTATCTTTTGGTTTATTTTTCTTTAGGATTGGTAGGAGGGACGAACATTTCCATATATTGGGGAACCTAGAAGATGCCCAAGCGTGATTATAACAATTTAGCAGTTCTTGTTTGTATGAAGGTGTGAGATTCTTTATCCATGTAGGGTGTATATTGTCATAGCTGCTGCTAGTTTTGGTTCTAATATGAGGTATTGCATTATTTAATTCCTGGATTGAAAATGGATTAGTTATGTACTCGGATCCTGGGCGTGGTTGGTAACTTGGGTTCATAGGAATTGTGGACAGTTTGCTTTGATTATTTGATGTTAGCTTATTAACAAAAAGAGTTGCAAATAGGTTAGCCTTTTCATTATCATTGTCATAACCTCCTGAGACCTGACCATAGAAATACTTTTCTGATTATGTTCATTTCTTTGTAGTTGACTTAAAAAAAATCATTTTGACCATTGATCAACTAAAAAAAAAATTTGACCCCCCTCCCTCCCTCTGGAGGACGTCCACAGGTGTAGAAATTGGGTCCCTATCGAGCTAAGTGTATAGTAAAAATCTGTTTTGTCTATTAACAGAGATGCGTCAAAACGTTGAAAACAAAACATTACTCTTCATAAAATTTCTTGAAGCAGTTGTTGTCTCGTGTCAAGCAGAGAATGATTTTACACTGCAAGCACATCCATCTTGACCTTTTGCAGCATCCAGGCCTTCTGCAACGGGCTGCATTCGCCAAGTCACAAAATTCTGGTAGATGCAGTGCAGCTCTGGCATATGGTGGAGGGATTGGCCTCTTTTTCACACTCAAAACACGGTGTTGAGTTTCACCCAATGGCTCTTCGTTGCTATTTTCTTGACCCCGTGACTCTGAGCTTTCAGAACTGAGCAAAAAGTCGGCCGCGTTGAAACGAAGATCAATGAGCTGTTTAAGGTCACCAGAAACTTCTGGGCCCTGGCCCTTCAGCTCATGAAATGCATTGGCTAGTGCAGCATCCACAAAATGATGAAACAAACGCACAGTTAATTTTTTAGTACGCGTCTCAAACCGGTAATAGCTAACCATGAGGTCCACAAGGTTGACCCCACCCATATAGGTGTTGTAGTTGGAGACTACTTGTGGACATTTGACCTGCATGTAAGACCCCTAGCACTTGTCATACCGTTTTACCTCTGTCTCCTCTTCGATGCCTTTGCAGTTTGAAGACAGGAGAACCATTTTATCATCAGACCACTGGGTCACAGCTACTTTTCGATTTGAATACAGAGACCTGACAGAGGTTTTTCGGACCTGTCTGGTTCTGTTCGTTTTAGTAAAAATCACTGGGTTGATTGCGCTTAACTGGCTCTCCATGATCTTTATGGGCGTTGTTATTTTTATTTCTGCCCGCTGATCAAGGAGCTTAACATATCTAACGACTAGGTCAATATAGAGGTATGCGCCTTCTGGTAGGGTCTCAGACAAGCGCAGTACGATCCCAGCTGACAAGCCATGTGCTACCAGCTGTTCTCCCAGGGTGGTGGCTCCCTGGTAGATTTGGGAGTCAAGTATCAGCCCTGAGGAGCAGGCAAGGACAAAATTCTTTAATCCAACCGGATTGGGCTTGTTAGGGACATATTGCTTGAGAGTTGACATACCCTGAAAGGGTATCATCTGTTCGTCAATTGAACAGTTCCTGTCACGTGGCAACTGGAGACAGATATTCCTGAAGTTGTCAAGGATCGGCTGCACCTTCCAAAGCCTATTTTTGGTTTTTTTTTTCATCTGAGATTTCTGAATCAACAACGAACTTCAGGTTTGACCGGATTGTGAAGAATCTGTCTCGAGTCATCTTTTGTGATATGGCTTCCACCCTAAACTTCCCAGACCAGAACATGCGGATCCGAGGAAACTTGAGGTTCCCCATCAGGATGACAATGCCAACAAAACTTTTCAGCTCGTCTGGAGTTACATTCAAGCTTTTGTGGTGGGCCAACTGATAGTTGTAGTTCATGCAAAAAGCTATACGTTTGAAGAAGCTCTCCGGGTAATATTGCAAAAAGAATTGTTCTGTACTCCAATCGTCGTGGTCCTGGAAATGAGCGGGGCCCACGTCCGGGCCACGATGATTATCGAACCGCCGAGACCTCCTCCAGGACAAGGTTGCTGCTACTTTGTCAGCCTTCAAGCGTTTGGCACGAGTTGCTAAGGGTACGTCATCATCAGATTCTTCATTTTCAACATCTGGAAGAACAGCATAACTGCTTGATGACGGAATGGCTGCAACAGCTGGTTCACCATCACAGTCTGAAGACGACAAGGAGTGGTTTTTTATCCATTCCTCATCATCATCTAAATCAGAGAGGTCCAGGTCACTCTCATCGAGCATTCCAAGGGCGTCATCAAGGGAAACTACAATAAAGGAACAGGTTCAGTAAGCTTGAAACTAAAAGCTAGATAGATAGATAGGTAGATAGATAGATAGAGATTGGCAAAAGAACTATCACAAACCCTAGTGGACCAAATTTGCATTTCTTATTAAAAAAAAAATACAATAACAAAATAATATAATAACAACACATAGTTACCACTGTAACGAAAACACGACAGGAAACAGTCAGAAAATACAAAATACAAAAGTCATAAATATAGGTCATAACTATAAAATATTTTTAAGGTCATAAAATAAAAAGATAAAAAGGGTAACAAATAAATTAACCAAATATTCAACAATGAAAAATAATATATAAAAAATAGTTTAATTTTTAGCATAATTACGGTTTTTGATTTTGGTTGATTTTATTTGCAAAAACGGTAATTAAAGTTTTTTATAACTTACTGAATAAATGGGTATGGGAGACAGACTGGGGGTGGGTAGGGACACTTTACGGGGGTGGCGATTTCTTATGGGTGAGTGGCGGCTAGGTTGTTGCCAATTTAGTAAAATCAAACAATCATTGGCTTCTGCTATCCCCATTAGAATCAAGATTTGAACTACAAAAAATCAACCCTAGCTTTTTACTCGATTGGAACCGCCTGTCCACAGACTTGGACATGGAGGTTTTCCAAGTTCCAAAAGATGGCACTTATCAAACTAACTGCTTTTAAAACTATCTAAGCACTGTCTACAATCAAGAGAGTACACCTGATTTTTCTCAGAACTCGTTCTCACCACTTTCTTTTTTTTTCTTTTTTCTTAACTTTGCTTTTTTTCATCTCCTTATTTTATCCTTTTCTAGTTTGTAAAAAAACCACTAAAAGTCGCAGAAACTTTATGAAAAAAATTGTATATGTCTTTCCAGGTCCAAAAAGCACGTTGAAACAACGAAATCTTTGCTAGATGGCGAGGCCTTTGCACAAAAAATATTTTATGGGGGTGTCCACAGACGTGGACACCAGGTCCCAGGAGGATAATGGGTATTATTATGTATAAGCTCATACAGGAGTGGGTTGGGGGTCTTTTTCCCACATATGTGGCTTATGACTTTATGTATAATAGGCTCATGCGTTTCTCTGGAGAGATTATTTGCAAAATTATTCCAGTATTTATATTTAGCATCTATTATAGTCCTTTTTAGATTAGATTCTGCTTGTAATTTTTTTAAATATGTAGTAGGTGTTGATTTTTTTATGAATTCTGTCCTAGCTGCCTTTTTTATCCCCCATTTATTTAGGCACTCATTTGTCCACCATGCTTTAGAAATTTGTTTAGGGAATGTTTTCTTAGGTGTTGACCTGGGGATAGCATGATTAGCTGTATTTATTAGTAAAGATGTCAAGGCTTCAACATGGGTGTCAACTGTTGTGTTAGAAATGCTTGAACTTTGGGTGTAACTTGTAATTTCATCATTTAGCTCATTTTGGAACATAGACCAATTTGCTTTAGTATTGATATATTTGGAGGTATGAGATGAAGTTTCAGCGGGCTTATTTATGGAGCAAACTAAAGCAATGTTGTCTGTACATAGACTATCAATTTTATTTATGTAAATTTTGTTCAAAAAATTTAATGACACAATTTGTAGGTCAATTGTGGAGAATTTGCCACTTTTGGGGTTGAAATATGTATTCAGGTTTGGAGGGGTAGCAACAGCTAATTCATTATTATTTGAAGTCATATGCTCAATAAATATACCAGCTTTATTTGCTGGTTTATTCCCCCACAAGAGGCTGTGGGCATTGAAATCACCACAAATAATGATATTTTTTAACATATTAGAATTATTTATATAATTAAAGAAATCCTTGGCATCTGTAGTTTGGCCATTAGGGTTATAAAAGCTTATTATGTAGGTTTTTTAATTATTCAGCCAAACACTTATACCAATTACATCAACATCATTTTCAAAATCTGGAAAATTGATCCCACAAAATTTTAGATTATTATTAACTAATAAAGCTACACCACCTCCTTTTCTCTCTGAAGATCTATCCTTTCTCAGGATAGTATATCCCAGAGACTTAGTTTGTTGATTTTGGGTTAAATGAGTTTCCTGGAGGCAAGCAATATTAGTGGAATTAGTATTCATAAATGATATTAGTTCATTTAGCTTATTTTCTGTGAGTGATCTTACATTCCATTGGAGTATTGATAAATGTTGTGTTGTTGATTTATTCTTCATATGACTGTGTATCAATATTCAGCTTTGTTAAAAGTAAAGCAAGATCTTTTTTTGCTTGAATGAGCATCTCATCTGGGATGTAGATTTTTGCCAATTCTGCAATAATTTTTGTTTTCTGTAGTTGATGTATGTTCATGGCCTGAACTGCATTACAGTTTAGAATGAATAAGCATATATTTGGGGATTGCATTTTTGGTAGTGCATCCTGTTTTTTAGTTAAGGGATTGATTCCTGGTAGTGTTTCTGGTTTGTTTCTTCTTGG
>NW_028300529.1:0-38064 GCF_049724085.1 Artemia sp. Qi Xiang Cuo
TAGGTTAGGTTAAGTTAGGTTAGGTTAGCCTACGTACACGCGCGTACGTAGGCTAACCTAACCTAACCTAACTTAACCTAACCTAACTTAAGCTAGCCTAACCTAACCTAATTTAATCTTTTTACCATGTTTAAGTTAGGTTAGGTTAGCTTATCATGAGCGCTCATGATAAGTTAACCTAACCTAACTTAAACATGTAGAGATGTTTATAATTATTTATTAATATTTATTTATACCTAACCTAACCTATTGTTTTTGGTGGTTAGATGAATGAACTGAATTTAAGAAAAATTTGAAATAAACTGAAGCTTTTTATCTTCATGGTAAATAATCGCAATCATAGTATAGTCATTCCTATCTTCTATGGTAAAATTTAGAATTGAACTTTAAATTTTTTATGTCTTTGAGAAATTAGGAACTGAAATGGAATCTTTTTCATTTTCATTGGTAAATTTCAGAATTGAGCTAACTTTTTTTCTCTTCTCTAAGAAAATTCAGAAGAGAACGTGTACATTTTGAACTTTTTCGAGAAAACTCAGAATTAAATTGGAGCTCCATATCTTGATGAAGAATGTTCACAATCAAAGCGAAACTTTTCCTATCTTCTATGAAAAATTTAGAACAATATTAAAAATTTTGTCATCTCTTTGAGAAGAATCTGAATTGAATTGGAAAGTTTTATATTATTTTAGGAAAACAGAATTGATCAATAACTTATTTCATTTTCATTGTGAAAATTCAGAATCGAAGTTGAACTTTTCTTTTTCCGGGAAAATATTTGGAATAGCAAACTACTCATACCAAACTATAGGTTTCAGACAACAAACACCTATGAGGGACTATGAATCCTAGCTCTGAAAAGTCCAAAAAGCAAACTAAAAATCCCAAATCATAGGCTTCAGACAACACACAACAACAAAAGACTAAGAACCTTATATCCCAAATCATAGGTTTTAGTCAACACACACCAACGAAAGACTAAGAAATCTAGCTTAGAAAAGCCCGAAATAGTAATTTACATATCCCAAATCATATCCCATTTCAGACAACATTCACCTACAAAATACTATGAAACCTTAGCTCAGAAAGGTCTGAAATAGCAAATTACACACCTTAAGTCATAAGTTTCAGACAACACACACCTATGAAATACTAAGAAACCTTAGCTAAGAAAATCCTGAAATAGCAAACTATTGATCCCAAACTATGGGTTTCAGACAACGAACACCTATGAGGGACTAAAAATCTTAGCTCTGAAAAGTCCGAAAAGCAAAAATAGAAATCCCAAATCATAGGTTTCAGACAACAAACACCAACGAAAGACTAAGAAATCTAGCTTAGAAAAGCCCGAAATAGTAATTTACATATCCCAAATCATAAGTTTCAGTCAACACACACCTACGAAAGGTTAAGAAATCCAGCTCTAAAAAGTCCAGAAGCAAACTACTCATCCCAAACTATAGGTTTCAGACAACAAACACCTATGAAAGGCTAAGAAATCTAGCTCAGAAAAGTCAAAAATAGTAATTTACATATCCCAAATCATACCTTTCTGACACCACACACCTATGATAGTCTAAGAAAAATAGATCAGAAAAGTCAAAAAGAGCAAACTACTCATCCCAAACTATAGGTTTGAGACAACAAACACCTATGAGGGACTAAGAAATCTAGCTCATAAAAGCCCGAAATAGTAATTTACATATCCCAAATCATAATTTTCTGACAACATTCACCTACGATATACTAGGAAAGCCTAGCTCATAAATGTCCGAAATAGAAAACTACTCATCCCAAGCTAGAAGTTTCAGACAACAAACACCTATGAGAGACTAAGAATTCTAGCTCTGAAAAGTCCAAATAGCAAACTACACATCCCAAATCATAATTTTCTGACAACACACACCTATGAAAGGCTAAGAAATCCAGCTCAGAAAAGTCAAAAATATCAAACCATCCATCCCAAATCGTAGGTTTCAGACAACACATACCTATGAAAGACTAAGAAATCCAACACCCATACACCCCAAATCATAGGTTTCAGACAACATACATCAACGAAAGACGGGGCCCGGGGAGGGCCTTTGGGGATCTGGGGGAACCTTTGGGGACCGGGGGGTTTCTTCGGGATCGGGGTATGGGGATCGGAGCCCTTTGGGTGGGGGTAGGGCGATCGGGGCCCTTTGGGGTTGGGGTAGAGGACCACACGACACTGTTCAAATAGAACTTGTTTACTATAACGACCACACTCAAAACCTCTTCTAAAACCTTTTCTAAAATCATCTTTTAAAATGTCTCTAACTGTTTCGCCGAAATAATTCCCTAAAATGTTTAAAACCGTTTCACTCAAATAATCCCCTAAAAGTAATTTCTGTGTGTTCCTTTTGTTGTTGGTATCCATGCGCCGTCACATTTCAAATTTCTAGGAAACCCTTTCCTACGTTAATCTCTTCATCTCATAAATGTTCCTAGCTACACTATTAAGGTTTCGTTAGAATATCATTTTATCTCTCCGACTTAAAGCTCAGTGAAGCCGTATTTAAAAATAGAATTTCTATCTGTTTAGACTCCCGCATAATTCCAAGATAACAAGTGATGTCATTTCTAATTCCTGACCCTAAAAATCAATGAAGCCCTATTTAAAAATAGAATATTAATTTTTCTCTCTGACCTAAAGAACGTTTATCCCTCCGACCTAAGATTAAAGAAGCCATAATGTTTGTTTCTTAATTCCCCTTTCGTGAACCAATAATCTCCCTTCAGATTATATAAATCAATTTCTCAGGTTAGGTTCGCCTTAAGATCAAAGAAACCATTTTTGTTTCTTAATTCCCCCTTCTTGAATCAATATAGTCCCCCGCCGATTATTTAAATCAATTTCTCAGGTTAGGTTAGCCAAACAACAATGAAGCCATGTTTGTTTCTTAATTCCCCTTTCGTGAACCAATAATTCCCCCTCCGATTATGTAAATCAATTTCTCAGGCTAGGTTAGCCAAACAACAATGAAGCCATGTTTGTTTCTTAATTCCCCATTCGTGAACCAATAATTCCCCCACTGATTATGTAAATCACCCCAATGTCATTACACCTAGACAAACAACAGCAAATAAATCGACCTTGAAACATCCATCAAAGTGAGAAAATTCCTGTTTTTCCATTCTCACTGACAATGAACCATAAAACATCCATCAAAGTGAGAAAGTTCCTGTTTTTTCATTCTCACTGATAAAAACCATAAAACAGACATAAATTGTTGTTGACATCCATGAAAAACAACAAAAAAATTGACAAACACATATAACCATCCAAGAAAACATCCATCAAAGTGAGATAGTTCCTGTTTTTCTATTCTCACTGAAAAAAACCATAAAACAGACATGAATTGATGTTGACATCCATAAATGTGATAAAGTTCCTGTTTTTTAATTCTCACTGACAAAAAACATAAAACAGACATGAATTGCTGTTGACATTCATGAAAAACATCAAAGAAATTGACCAACACACATAACCATCCAAGAAAACAACCATAAAAGTGAGAAAATTCCAGTTTTTTTAAGTGAGAAAATTCTTGTTTTTTTATTATCACTGAAAAAACCATAAACCACTTGTTCCTCGTGAGAGCTCACGAGATCTGTCTACTCACATTTTGCATGCAGACCCGTTATGCCCCCCCCCCCTAATGTGCAAATCTATAGCGCAAATTTATTTCTAAAGTAACGAAGAAACTAACAAAAAAAAACCGGTGTGTTCACGAATTTTACACAGCATAAACTTGAGTGAGTGGCGTATAATACGCAAGTACCAAAATTCCACCCCCCCCTACGGAAATTAAAAAAATAAAACTCAAATAAAATTTTCAAATTTGGAAAGCCTTATTTTCAACGGGGGTATTTTTCTCTTTTTTTGGGGGGGGGGTATTTTCCGCGGGGGTATTTTCCGTGGGGGGGTATTTTCTGGGGGGTATTCGCCGGGGCGGTATTCGCCTAGAACCAAATAACATATAACAATGGAAACAACTATAAAAAATCCTAACAACTATAACACATAACAATACAAACGACTATAACAAATAACAATACAACCAGTATAATTCATAAAAATGGCAACAACTGAAACATATAAAAAGATTGGTACATATACTTTTAGGAATTTCTTTCCGAACTCTTTCTGGGTTCTGAACGACGTTCATGGGTTATGTCTACTGCAATATTTAAATATGGTAGTAGAAGGCTTATTAGAAAGGCACTGCAATATTTAATTATAGCCTTGTAGGGAGAAGGGCCGAACAGCAAATATCTAATAGGCTCAACTATGTCATATTCTTCGCTGCCAAGTGTTATAATGCAACATAAGAAGCATATGAGGATGAAAGGCCAGAATGACCGACGAGAGTGTTGAGCTTTTGACCGCAGCGGGATTTTGAGAACCTTAAAGTCATTCACATTCAAGGTTACGTCTATACTAGACGAGTTTTGGACAACCGATTTAAATCCTGAAAGCATACCAGGGACGGATGCTTCCGTTTGCTTATCTTCCCACCCGAAATATGGTAGAAGTTGTGTATAATTTGTAATACAATACAGAATTTGCATTTCGGTAAAAAATTTTGTTTTCAAATTTCCCAGGGAGTCAGTTGTCCCTTCAAATACCATTATTTCTTTCTTTTCATATTTTTTTTCTGATAATTTGCGTTTCATGTGCTTCGTACTGTTAACTGGACGGTACTCACTCATAGGCCTCAGAAAAGAGGCGAAAACATCAAAGACACCTCCAAGAACCCCTGTTCTCGAAGTGGTCAATATTTTTGATTGAAAATGAACTGATCCATCGCCATATTTTGAAAATTTATTTTCCACCTGAAAAAGTTTTGCAATAGTAACTATTTCACTTTTGTAGCCCTTGAGTAATTCAAGCTCTAGTCCATCAAGGGTGACTGTGGCCTTTATTGTAGTGAATACACATGGTAATGGGATATCAGGAGAAGCTGGCCCGTCAGAAAAAGGAGAACGCTTCTCTTTGGACTCCGACATCTTATCAAAAAATCCGGCCTCACTTATATTTTGTGACAGGGTTTTCAGGATAGTAGGAAAATCTGTCTCTTTGAGTGAGACACTTATTTTAGCAGGCTTTGCTTTTATCGATATGTCATAATCTGATTCGTTCCTTATTAAAGTACTTTGTCCTATTTTTACTGTCAATGTAATGGGCTTCGTTAGACTTCTTTGAAAGTGGATCTTCCCGTTCTTGTACACTCCTGTCAGAAGTTTAAAATTTCTCAGTTTTGCAGTAACTTTTTGTCCTTGGGATTTGTCTTTAGGGACAAGCTCAAAATGATTGTTTAATATGAGTTTACCAAAGTTAAAGACGACAACAAAGCCTTCAGTTGAGTCTCGAGGAATTACCACAATAGGTGTAGTCATAGAAACATCAAACGTAACTCGACTTTGGAATATTTTCTGTGGATCCACGTTACTCTGCTTAGTTAAAGCCTTTTCTGTAACTTCAGATGCAGTTTCACGAATTGAAAGAAAAACTCTTGAAATATCCTTAACAAACCCGGTAAGGTAAATCAACTGTAACGGTGGGGCAGTTACTTTTATATTGATATGTCTCACGAAATCACTCAGATCTATTTTGACTGTAATATCTAGAGGGGTTGCTTGATCAACCTGTTGAAGAATTGAACGGTAAGCCGTGTTTTTACTTCTCTCATCTTTTATTTCTACCGTACCGGTTCTAAATTGCCATTGCTGCTCAACCTCAAAAATGTTTGCTTTTAGGCTACCTTCAGTGACTTGGAGTGTCGCAAGAGGGTGATTTTGAACTCCAAAAAAGTGTGCAATATTAAGCACCAATGACTTATACTTTACTGAAAAACATGGCTGTTGCCTTTCCTCGTTATCTTGGTATAAAAAAGCGAAGTTAATATCTTCAATTTTCATTTTGATTGGAACTTGATCCGCCACATCACCCTGAAATTCATTGTCTTCTTCAGGAATGTCTTGTTCCTGATAAACTTCCTCAGAATCTACTGCATTTTCTTTTTTATTGTTTTCGATTAGGTCAAAAAGGTTGGATAGCAGTGATCCAAGCAAGGATCCAAGTGACCGGCTGGAATTCTCTTTATCTTTGCAATCTTTTAATTTCCTCCCAAGTTTTGATTTCCAGTGCCCTTTATGACACCAAACATGAAGTTCATCAATTTTTCCAGTCTTCATAAATAGCCCTTCTTTATTTTCTGAACTGCATAGAAGCTCCTGAAGGGTTACACCCACCGTAAAGGGCCTCTCTTCAATTTTTCTTTCACTTTTGATGTTGACATTCCTGAGGGTCAGATCGATGTTTCGTTTGAAAAATTCTACCAATTTTTCTCGAGTAGAGGAACCAGTTGTAAGAACATTTTCCTTCGGCTGTTCTGACTTCATCTCCAATTGATGTTGGACGTTATCGTTGGATAACGTCTTGAAGACTCCTTTTGATGATGTTTTGATAACGTTATCGTCATACGTTTTTGAAGACTCGTGTAATGTTACGTTGGAAAATCTGATATTCCATCTTTTGAAGAATATAAGCGGGAACGGGAATTCTATCAAAATAGACCCTATATGGCCCATCGTTATTTCGAAAGGAATATCCAAGTATGCCAAGGCTTTCTGCTTTAAATAAATGTCACTAATTAGGGCTTTTCCCTTGAATAATTGAAGTTCAAAACTGAAATCTTCGGCTAAGTATTCTTTTGTCTTGACCTTAATAATGCTAGATATTATTTTCTTGGTTGTTTTGAAGGCGATTATTGCTACACCAACGATAAGTAGTTTGGATGATATTGTTTTGCCAAAATGTAACCAATTTTTCATGATTTGTATACTTATATAACTGTTTGCTTTTCAAATTAAGACTAATAGATCCTTCTAGACAGCACTTGTTTTTATGCTATGAATGACGTCATTGAATCAGATTATGATGTAATTTTTCATGTTATGTCATCTACAAATGCGACATGAATGCAACCTTTTATATTAGTACATGACGTTATTACAACACTGATGCCTGTAAATATGACGTCACTCATGTGCATTTTTCTCTCCAGAATTAAGGCTGTTAACGAATTTTCTCCAACTTGTGACCATTCTAGATTGTTTTTTCAAGCCAAAAAATCCCAGGATGCCAATTTTCCAAAAAAAGGAGCCGTTTTCGAGAAAAAATATGTACATACATAAATAAATAAATATACAAGTATT
This sequence comes from Artemia sp. Qi Xiang Cuo, assembly GCF_049724085.1. NCBI lineage: Eukaryota > Metazoa > Arthropoda > Branchiopoda > Anostraca > Artemiidae > Artemia > Artemia sp. Qi Xiang Cuo. The sequence continues at coordinate 7,246 of NW_028300529.1, forward strand.
GCTCATTTAAAGATAAATATAAAGATAGTATATATATATATATATATATATATATATATATATATATATATATATATATATATATATATATATATATATATATATATATATATATATATATATATATATATATACATATATATATATATATATATATATATATATATATATATATATATATATATATATATATATATATATATATATATATATATATATATATATATATATATATATATATATATATATATATATAATATATATATATATATGACTGGTGGCTTTGCCCCTGGCCCCCGGCACTGCTTCGTGGCAGGCTTTTATATATTGATTCTCATTGTCGCTTGTTTTCTAACCGAGGCTGTTGTCCCAGTGAAACTTTGTTGTCCCAAAGCTCGCATAAGACTTGAAAAGCTGACTCGCAAAGCAAATTGAATCCAAGCAGAGAATCCAAAGCAGATGTATGTGCATACAAGTGCAACATATATGTGCAACATATAATTATTCAAATGAATTCACTGAAAAAAATCTGCATTGTCAGTTTAATATACATATGCTGATATTTATTCCTTAAAATCTTAATTGATTTTTGATCTCTTAAAGTTAAAAAAGTGAAAACATTTAAAAGAATTTTTTTCAGTAAAGTACATATTATATTCTGGCTTTTAGAAAGCTTGGGGTTTAGAACCCTACTCATATTAATTTCTGCTTGATTTGAGTTTGACTCTTATTTATTTTGTTTTAATTATGCATGTACGGTGAGCCAAGATCAAAACCTGCATTAATTCAAAAACGTTCAAAAATTAAATAAAAAAAACAAGTTTTTTTTAACTGAAAGTAAGGAACGACGTTAAAGCTTAAAACGAACAGAAATTATTCCGTATACGAAAGGGGCTGTCCACTCCTCAACGCCTCGCACTTTACGCTAAAGTTTGACTCTGTCTCACAACTTTATTGTTTAAAACAATAAAAAACTTTAGCGTAAAGAGCGAGGCGTTGAGGAGGGGACAGCCCCTTTCATATACAGAATAATCTCTGTTCGTTTTAAGTTTTAACGTCGTTCCTTACTTTCAGTTAAAAAAAACTTGTTTTTTTTATTTATTACTATACAAAATTGATTAGGTGGTGTTGCCATAACTTGTAGAGCTTGAAAAAGAGATCCGAATAAATGACAGACAACTAAAAACCGACAACTGTTTTTCCGGGAATCTTAAAAAAATCCATTTAATTAATCTCTTTTTCTGCCAGAGATAGAATTAATCAAATTTAATGAAACTTACATCATTAGAGATTGTGAATTTACTTTATTCGGTTTAACGGAGCAGATTTTCCTTTTTCAAGTTCTGGAAAGGGCAGTCCCTAAGAATATTCTAGCATAAATGCTTGGAAAGCCTTAAAAATTGGCCAACACAAAGTATCATCTAATGGATTTGGCAGCTTCGCGAGTTCCCAGTTGTGCTATGTGCCTAGATTGAAAACCTCGCCGACACATGGGACGCATTAGTTATGCCTTACGTACATTGAATAGACAATGCTTTGCTTGACAATTAGTAAGAGATTGCATATTTTCTTTGTTTTAAACTAGCCTCTTGTTAGCTTTTTGAACTGTTGACAAATTTAAGATCCCTTATCAATTTTTACCAAAATTGCTTTAGCAGATCAGTGGAGTATTGTATTATTGTTTGCCCCCCCCCCGAATTGTTTTTCCGACTCGTAAAAACGTGACAAAAATGAATATATAACACATTTTTGATGTTTTTTTAAAGTTGTTTTTTGTAACAACTCCCCTGGAAAAAAAAATCCTTTTGTAAAACAAAAAAATCCTGGATACGGCCTTGACCAAAAAAATTCGTAACAACCAACTCTTAAAAACGTAACTTTTTCGTAACTTTTGATAGGAAAGTCTCTTTTCAAGGCAGGGTGCCTTAATTTCGCTATCAAGAGCGGTACTTAAAGAGGGGAGGAGACATTTGTTGCCTTATAATTTTAAAAATATATTTTACGTAATCAAACAGTTCGTGGTAACGAACTGTAAGCAAGGAGCGACCCGGCTCAATGGTAACCGAAACTCTAGAAAACGGGTTTTTGATACCAATAGATACATCAAAAGAATCAGATTTTAATGTTGATTTCAAATATATAACTTTTAACGAGTTTAGTGCTACCCATCAAAAGTTACCTGCCTGAGAAAATTTGGCTGATTTTAAAAAAAGAGGGAAAGACCCCCTAAAAGTTATAGAACCTTAATGAAAATCACACCGTCATATTCAGCGTATCAGAGAACCCTACTGTAGAGGTTTCAAGCTCCTATCAAAAAAAGAAATGTGGAATTTTGCATTTTTTGCCAGAAGAAAGATCACGGATGTGTTTATTTGTTTTTTTGTTGTTTTTTTTTTTTTTTTTTTTTCCCCAGGGGTGATCGTATCGACCCAGTGGTTCTAGAATATCGTGGGAGGGCTCATCGGAACGGAAATTAAAAGTTTTAGTGCCCTTTTTAAGTGACCAAAAAAATGGAGGGCAACTAGGCCCCCTCCCATGCTTATTTTTTTCCCAAAGTCACCCGATCAAAATTTTGTTCAGCATGGTCGAAAATATGATAAATATGTCTTTTAGGATGACTTAATCCCCCAAGTCCCCAGGGGAAGGGCTAAAAGTTATGAACTTTACCCAATGTTAACATATAGTATTGGTTATTGGGAAGTATACAGAAGTTTTCAGGAGGGTTTTTTTCTGGTAGTGGGGGGGGGGGTTGGGTCGGGGTTTATGGTGGAGGATCTGTCCATGAAGGAAGTTTTCATGGGAGAAGGGAAATTGCCATGAAGGGGGCACCGGACTTGCCAGCATTATTTATTGGTTATTGGGAAGTATACAGACATTTTCAGGAAGGATTTTTTTCTGGAGGGGGGGGGGGGCTAGAGGAGGGGGTTACTTTGGAGAATCTTTCCGTGGAGGATTTTTCTTTGGGGTAAGGGACATTTCTATGAAGGGGGTGCCGGATTTCCAAGCATTATTTAAAAAACAATCAGAAATTAAATTAAAAAAAACAAGTTTTTTCAACTGAAAGTAAGAAGCAACATTAGAACTTAAAACGAACAGAAATTATAACGCATATGAGGGGTTCTCCCCCAAGTCAATACCTCGCTCTTTACGCTACAGTTTTTTTTAGTGCTTTCAAAAGAGCTATCTATTCTAGTTAAACGGCCTTTGTGATATAGGGGTTTGTGAATAATATTTTTTTTTTACTTTTAACGTAAAGAGCGTGGTATTCACTACGGGGAGAACCCCCTTATATACGTAATAACATATACGCAATAAAAAAAACAATAAAAAAAAACTTGCGATACGTCTCAATAGTAATCGAAACATTTAAAAATGAAATTTTGATGTCAATAAATGTAACAAAAGAATGGGTTTATAGTGCTGATTCTAAATATATAAATTTTATTAAGTTTAGTATTACTCATCAAAGGCTACGAGCCTGAGAAAATTTACCTGATTTTTTAAAGAGGGGGAAAACATCCCCTACAAGTGAAAGAATTTTAATGAAAATCACACCGTCTAATTCAGCGTATCAGAAAACCCTATTACATAGGTTTCAAGTTCATATCTGAAAAAATTTGCAACTTTCTATTTTTTGTCAGAAAAAAAATATACGAATACAGAAGTTAGTTATGTAAGTTAATTTGTAAATTGCGTCATAACCAAATTTAGAGACACCCATTTCGCAAAAGAAAAATAAAGTTTTTATGCAAATTTTGTTTTCTTGTTCAATGACGGTGAGCCAAAATAAAAGCTGCGTTAACTAAAAAACGATCAGAAATTAAATAAAAAAAACAAGTTTTTTAAACTGAAAGTAAGAAGCGACATTAAAACTTAAAACGAACAGAAATTATTCCGTATATGAAAGGGGCTGTCCCATCCTCAACGCCTCGCTCTTTACGCTAAAGTTTGACTCTGTCTCACAACTTTATTTTTTAAAACAATAAAAAACAATTGGTTGATTTTGCCATCCAATTCTCTACTGACTGATATCCGTTTGACTAGTTTCCTTTAGCATTTATCTTGCGTGTGTGTCATCTAATTGACAAGTACCGATGACATGCATTATTCTTTCCGTAACAACCTCACCCCCCCCTTCTGACTGGTTTGACATAATATCAGGTGATATACAGAATTTGCTCTTTTTATATGGGATTATGAACAGCTGGTATTGACAAAATATATGAAACTGTAAAAATGAACCATTTTATAGTTATATCTAAGCATTGAGGAGGGGGGTGGGTTAGTTGAGCCAGAATTTTCAATTTTATGCTAAACTTTTTCCAAATATCGTGGTTACTTTTTTTACATTATACCCCCCTCCCCATCGGCGGTCCCATATATAACTGTATAACTGTAAATACATTTCATCGTTGTTTCGAATCTTGTGGTGACATTCTTTCGTGTCCTTTCATATTGTAAAGTAAGAATTTTATTGGTTGATTTTTTTTTTCAATATATTCCCAGGGCTATATCCCGGACCATCAGGGGGATGGGTGTATTTTCAAAAAAAGGGCCATGATATTTGGAAATACTATAAAATAAATAATTTAATGGTACTGTTTGCGTGTTTAGCATGTTTTCTTCAGAAAAGGACCATCACTAAATATTTGACTTTAGAAAGCGACAATTAGACTAATGCCCATTTTTATGAAAAAGATAAACAGTCTCGTATCTGTATAGGGTAGGCTTACAGTTTACTTGAAAACTGATTCATAGGGACGACGCAGGCTGGACTGGGGCCCCAACCCCCTGAAAACGTAAATTTCTGGGCATTTATTTATTAAATTATAGGTTTTATATTATCCCCCTTAATTTTGTTATTTAAATCATTTCCAGTTCATTTTTATTAACTCACTCTGTTCCATCATGGAACTTTATGTTCCATCTTCCTTTTATTTCTTTGTCACAATAAAGAAAAAGTGGTTTTTCATTGCGGTTATAATATTTAAACTATTGTTTTGGGGAGTTAAGGGGGCAAAAAGTACCTAGATTAGGTTACGTATTTAACATATACTATGCTTTACCCCCCCCCCCTAATGTGCAAATATATTGCCCAAATTTGGTTCTAATTTTTTATATTTTCATCATATTTTGTTTCATTTCAGTAGCATTAACTAATGCAAGTAGTTCCTTTTCCATATAAATTTAGTATTACTGTCGACAGAACAAGATTCAAATTCAACTGATGAAATTTAAAGTTGGTGAGGTGACTAACTGACTATTGTCACTAAACAAAGGATAATCTTATGCTCATGAGAGAGAATGTTATCTTAACTTACAATGCGAGTAAGCGAAGTGGGTAAATGTGAAAGTGAAAGTTCAAAAATGAAACTCAAAAATGTGAAAGTTCCTCATAATACAAAAGCGTAACATAATTGTAACATAAATTCAAAAACATAACAAAAATGTAACGTTTTTAGGACCGTAACGTAAAACGTACCGTTTTATTTAAAACGTACCAAAAATGTTACGAACGTAATCTCGGTGGCAACCCTGATCCCAAGAACTACTGAGGGTATTATGTTCAAACTTTCGAAGCTACTGCTGCTCTTAAAATTTAACCAAATCAAAACAGTGTAAGCGTATCCAAGCTATCAAAGAAAGTAAACAGATTTTTTTGCGAATGGTATCAAGTTTTCCATTTCAGGTCAACTAGAGGAGGTATGAAACTAAGTTAAACAGTACTATTTTTGTCGAGATGTTCAAAAGGGTGTATGTTGTTAAAAATTGCTGAACATTTTTCTTATAACCTTATTTTCTTACAACCTTACTATTGTCATACATACATTGCTGTTTGCCATTGCCGTCATTGCGTGTCAACAGCTATGTATTGTTCTGGGCTTTTGTCTTATATATTTCTTATTAACTGACAGCCATGACTAAATCATAAAATTTTATTGACATTTTTAAGATCAAAATTTTCTGCTTTTAAAACAACCAAAATTTTATCTTGAGAAATAACTTGGTACTAAAAACTACCAATAAAATAGAATTTTGAAATCGAAATCCTTAGAGTTTATGTCTATTGATTATAGGGAACGTTGCAGGGTAGTCCAAGTTTTACGGGTATTAAAATTGGCTTATAGGGGTAGTAGCTCACTAAAAATAGACTGTAAAAAGTAAGACTTAAATCAAATATAGGTCCAATTTTAAAAAAAAGTATGCCGCGCAAACAATTAGTACTTGAATGCTGTAATTGCAATATTGTCGATGGCGCACCTTTGCTTCTGTATTATACCTGTCAACTGCCGTTATTTCAGGGTGATTCTCAGAAGAAGCTACCCCTATAGATTTACTAGCATTGCCTCTTAATACCAAGGAAAAGTGAAAATAGAATCTTGATGTTTGGATTGATTAAGTGGGAACTTACAGAACCATATAGCCTATCTGATAATATTAAACGAGCAATATTTTTATGTATGATATTTATCTTTATCTATTTCTCGAAAATGGTACTATAATTTTATTCTGAAAATTGGCATATTACCATTTAACGGCATGGGAAACGCTCTAGATCGGTCACTAATTTGGGAAAATTTGTTTCGCTCCCAGCCCCCATAATATTTTTCATAAATCGTCTGCTGACTGAAATTAGAGACCCCCGAATATTGAAAGTTTTGCGCATAAGAGGGGGGGGGGGTCCAAACTTAATTTGTTTCTTGACATGATTAGACAAGATATTCCATTTTGATAGCTGCCAAGTGAGTCTCGGGTTCTCAAGTGCTTTTCATTAAATGCTACGCATTGGGGCAGAAGAATTACAATAATAAATTGTAATACCAGGGAGCCGAGCTTCATTCGGTGACACTTATTCTCTTAATAAGACTGTTCGTTTTATAAGACTTAATAAGACTGTCTTATATATTTTTTATTAACTGACAGCCATGACTAAATCATAAAATTTTATTGACATTTTTAGATCAAAACATTTTTAAGCGAAACAATTTTATTGGGAGAAAAAGATAATCTTTTTTCTTATGTTCCACGACGCAGCATTTTCACTGAGATTGACAAGGAAATTAATATATACGAATATTTTTTCTTTAAAAGACATTGGAGGGGGGGGGTTGATACACCTGGGGGGCCCATGAATGTTTATATTTCTCTTGTTTTCGCCTGCAGAAAAGAACAAAATGAAAAATCAATGCACTGCAGGTTTACTATAGATTTCATAGAATTTTCTTGCTCAACTAATTCATAGGAAATTAAGAGAGACCTACATAGAATTAACGTCCCAAAAAATCCCAGATTCCTACCCCTTAGTGCGGAAATATTTAGAAATTTTACCTAGAAGGGAGGAGAGAGTGTTTATTTAAAAGTGTTTATTTGTAAGTGAAAACAATATTTTTTTATTCTCAGCGAAAGGTTTCATGCTGATGGATTGAATCTTGAGCTTGTACAATTTATATTTAATTTTTTTTTTTTACTAACTCATTATGCTTATTTTCAGAGTCAAATTATATTGCGTCGTAAACGAAGAGATGGCAGCACCTTTCCAACAACTGAAAAAATCGTCTATTTATTCTGATTATTTATTGCAAAATTCTAGCGCAAACTATAAAAAATCCAAAAAGCGTCAATTTTCTTCAAAATCTAAAAACAGATACAATAAAGTAAAAAGTATTCTCCAAACTGAAAATTTGCGCATACTATTTCTTATAGCATGCGCCAAACTTATGTTAATTTCTGCTCGTTTTGAGTTTGACCCAGTTATTTATTGTAATTTCTGTTTGTTTTGAGTTTCATTTATTTATCGATGCTGATTTGTGGTAGTCTCGAGCTTGGTAGATTATTTGGTTGTTTTTTTTTGCTCATTTTTTGTTTAGTGGAGTTCTTTACTTCTCTTTGAAAAACTTATTTTGTGGAAAAAGTTTTTTTAATTAATCTAACTAAGAGATCCGTGGTAAAATGAAGGCTGGAAACTACTGGCGTACTCTAAGGTCGGCTTACCATTCAATGAGAATAAATGCGAAATCTCTGCATTTGATCCATATTCTCAAGAGTTTTCATACTTTTTTTAAGCAGGGAACGCTTGATGATTCGAGCAGTCTCTAACCATATATTAAATAAAAAAAACAAGTTTTTTTAACTGAAAGTAAGGAACGACGTTAAAACTTAAAACGAACAGAAATTATTCCGTATATGAAGGGGGCTGTCCCCTCCTCAACGCCTCGCTCTTTACGCTAAAGTTTTTTTATTGTTTAAAAAAATAAAGTTGTGAGAAAGTCAAACTTTAGCGTAAAGAGCGAGGCGTTGAGGAGGGACAGCCCCCTTCATATACGGAATAATTTCTGTTCGTTTTAAGTTTTAACGTCGTTCCTTACTTTCAGTTAAAAAAACTTGTTTTTTTTATTTAATTTTTGAACGTTTTTGAATTAATGCAGGTTTTGATTTTGGCTCACCGTACATGAATAATTAAAACAAAATTTGCATATTATATTTGGTTAAATGGCTTTCTCGAAACTTGTTTAATTTTATTTACGAACGTTTTTATTAGTAATAAATATACGTAACTTAGAATTAACTTACGTAACGAACTTCTATATTCATAAATTTTTAACACGTATATTAGAGGGTTCGCCCCCTAGTCAATACCCTGCTCTATAAACTATGTTCGAATTTTTTCCAGTTCTTTAAAAAAGACCTCTTAATCACAATCAGTTGATCAGTTGAAAAACTTGTTTTTTTTTATTTAATTCCTGATCTTTTTCTTTAATAATGCTGGGAAATCCGGCGCCCCCTTCATAGCAATGTCCCTTCACCCATGAAAACTTCCTTCATGGATAGATCCTTCCATATAGCCCCCGACCCTCTCCTTCCCCCACCTACCAGAAAAAATTTCCTCTGAAAAAGTCTTTATAATTCCCAATAAACAATAATATATGTTAACATTGAGTAAAGTTCATAACTTTCAGCCCTCCCCCGGGGACTTTGGGGGATCAAGTCATCCTAAAAGACATTTTTATCATATTTTCGACCATGCTGAACAAAATGGCTATCTCAAAATTTTGATCGGGTCACTTTGGGAAAAAAATGAGCGTGGGAGGGGGCCTAGTTTCCCTCCATTTTTTTTGATCTCTTAAAAAGGGAACTAGAAATTTTAATTTCCGTTCAAATAAGCCCTCCCATGATATTCTAGGACTACTGTGTCAATACAATCACCCCTGGAAAAAAAAAAACAAACAAACAAACACATAAATAAACACCTAAACACGCATCCGTGATCTTTCTTCTGGCAAAAAATGGAAAATTCCACATTTTTGTAGATAGGAGCTTGAAACCTCTACAGTAGGGTTCTCTGATACGTTGAATACGATGATGTGATTTTCATTAAGGTTCTATAACTTTTAGGGGGTCTTTTTCCCTTTTTTCTAAAATCTTCTCAGGCGCGTAACTTTTGATGGGTAAGACTAAATTTGATAAAACTTATATATTTGAAATCAGCATTAAAATATGATTCTTTTGATGCATCTATTGGCATCAAAATCCCGTTTTTTAGAGTTTCGGTTACTATTGAGCCGGGTCGCTCCTTACTTACAGTTCGTTACCACGAACTGTTTGATTGACTCGGTTTCACTTATTCAACATTCAGCTGAAAAAGCTTGCCCGAGGCATAGACACCTTGCTAGTTAAATAGTAAATTATAGTTATTTTTGTTTGCCTGTCTTTATAATGCTGTTGTCATCATAAATGTTTTGTAGCTTTCTTATTTCTAGCTGTTTTTTTTTAGGTAAGTGATGAAAGAGCTCTATAATCTTATTGTAATAAGTATACTGAATTTCTAATGTATCTTCTGCTCTTAGGCAGGAGTTATAAAGTAAAATTTAAGTACGTTGCCAGTTACTCTTTGACAGCTGTTACCGATAAGATTCAAAATTTAGAAGTTTGATTGAACCAGCTCCTTATTTCTTTCATATTTTCTCTTAATCTTTTTTTTTTAGATAGTATTCATCCCAGTAGCGGTTTTAGGCCTTATAATCGGGGGTGAGGCAAGGTATACCACAGGAGTGTAAAAACATAACAAAAGCAGTTTAATGTCAATTGCCAAGAAATGGGAGGGGACAATTGCCCCCCCCCTGCCAAGGCCTAGAAACGCCAATGAGTCACACCCTGAAATTATGACATTAAATGTAAATACACCCTAATATATCTTACGCCTTTAGTTATGAGTTCTTAAGTAACATTTAAGGGTGTTGCCACTTACTCTTTCACAGCTGTTACCGATAAGATTCAAATTTAGAAGTTTGAATTTCGAATATTTTTTTTTAATATTATTCATCAGAGTAGTAGTTTTAGGCCTTATAATCTGGGTGGAGGGGGGGGTAGTCCCCAATGCCATGCCTGGTTTCTTTTCGGCGGCAAATAGTTGGACCAAAGTGATAAATGATGGCGCATCGGCGATTTTTCTCCAGCGGCGCATCGGCGATTTTTCTCCAGTGGCGCACAGCCTGTTGAGGCCGATTTTTCCTATTAGGAAAGAGTTTCAAACCTATCCAAAATACCACAAGGGACGTATCATTCAAATAAAAACAAAACTCAATGAACTTTAGGATCAAGATTTTTTCTTCAGATTTTTTAGTCTCGCTTTTCAATAAAAGGTTGTGTTCGCTTTCCTCCGTGTCCGTGTTTTCGTGATGCATGTCATTTTACTCAATGAAACCCATTTTCAGTAGCCAATGTTTGACGCGCAATGGGCCTCATTCATCTTTCGTCTTCAGAAGGTACTTTTGAAGGGAAACTTGAAACTTTGGAAGTTGAAAATGAAAAGACTCGTTACAGGCGATAAAGTCTTTTCAGGGTGTCTGCATTGATTTCCTAGAAGGTTTTTTTTAAGGTTTTTAAAGCCAATATTACGTGGTTTTTTTTTTCGCCAAAAGCAAAGAGGAATATTGCATATTGATATGCCTCCTTCTTGGTCCTAGTCCTAGACCACTGAATCTTCTATTGATCCATGTCAAGACGAAGTAAAGCAGGCCGATGAAAACATGTTTTGTTGGAACATGGACATGGCGCCCGACTGGCGTGCTGCCGAAAACGGTTTTTCTTTTGCGGAAACGGATATGGATGCATAATATGCATGCAATTTAGTTTGTTTTGAATAGAAAAAAGAACAAAAAGAATGCTAATCATTTTCATAGATGGACTTAATCCTTCACTAGCTTGTAGTTTTCATAGATGAACTGCAGCTAGTGATTCTCTTTGGAGCAATTGAGAATCTTTTAGCAGTGGCAACAAGACCCGTCGTTGAGAAGTGACGCTTGGCTGTCGCGCTCGTGGCTGACCACAGTATATATAACAGCAGTATGATCTTTCCCTATCTCACCCATTATAAAACCCGGACCAAGGTGCGAGTGCTCCAGAGAACGTATAAACATAAGCGACATTAGATCTTTTCACGGGTAGACAAGTCAGATCTCTTCTGAACGCGAAACTTGGCTTCAACGTTGGAACAGTAATTTTTAAGAAACAAAATTTAAATTAATTTATTCCAATACATGCATGAAAATCGGTAATTGGTAGTGCAATGTTATTATTATATGTTCTTAGGAATTAAAATAGGTTTTGAAGTCTCAAGTTGGTTTCAAGGGCATTTTGAGAAAGTTTCTGCCAAAATACGTGTTCCAGGGTAATTGGACCGCTAATGGCAGATCAAATGAAGGGAGCTGTTTGTACGCGCCGATATATATATATATATATATATATATATATATATATATATATATATATATATATATATATATATATATATATATATATATATATATATATATATATATATATATATATATATATATATATATATATATATATATATATATATATATATATATATATATATATATATATATATATATATATATATATATATATATATATATATATATATATATATATATATATATATATATATATATATATATATATATATATATATATATATATATATATATATATATATATATATATATATAAATATACTATGAAAACTTTACGAAAAAGAAAGTTTTTTTTTAAAGAAAAGTAAGGGGCATATTAAACTTAAGATCAGTAGAAATTTAAGGCTACAATAACTCAAACTCAAAACGACCAAAAATTATTATTATAAAATAAAAAAGGAAAGGGGAAGAACTTGTATGGCTGTAACACTGCATAAAAATTTATATAAATGTATATATAGTGGGTTGTAATAAACTAAAAGGTAAATATAAAATTGGTTTAAGAACAGACAGAAAAACAAAGAATGAATTTACAATGGTAATCAAGTTAAAAACAAGGTTTTTTTGAAAAAAGCAATAAAGCGATGACATTTGATTATGACATTTGGCGCTCCGCATTGATATTTCAGTTTTAAAAACTTTATAAATGTTCTGGAAACTCCCGATGAATTATACGAAAAACACATTTAACAGACGTTTGGTATTTTCTTGGATAGGGCTATTGTGGCAACTTTTACCACAGCAACCAATAATTAGAACCCAAGTCCTAAAATTGGTCTCAATCAGGAACCCTTATCGCTATCTAAATTCACAAAGTGCAAAGATTTTCAAACAGAGGTGTTTATTGTTTAAAGTTCAGGAAAGGTCTGCCCATTTCATACGAAAACATTGATTGAAAACGAAACTAGTCTTATCTCGGCTCTCCGCCAAAACAGGTAATTAGCCTTTTCAAGTTTCACAGAAACTACAATCTGAGAAAATAAATATCACGACGTGAAAAAAAGATAAACCATCCAGTGGCAGATCCAGAGGGGGAGGGGCGAGAGGTGCCTCCCCTAAAGTAGTGTTATTTACCTAATTAACGCAAGTTTGCATTAATTAAACTTGCTACTAACGTAAGTTTATCGGATCAACCTATTTTGCGCCCCCCCTAAAAAATTCCTGGATCCGCCCCTGAAACCATCACACCTATTCCACCAGTTATTAGAAGAAGAAGAAAATTCCTTATTTTCACAAATTTCATCACCCCCCCACCCCCTTCTTTATAAAATCCTACATAGGCCAATCAGTCAATGTTTGTAAATAATAGATTAAGTCATAATTTATATATAAATTAAGTCATACCTGTGAGATGGGACAGTTGCAAACCACTTGCCCGGCTCACCAAGTTATTTTCTGCTTTCGCAATTACGAATAATGCAATTTCTAACCATTTCTCATGTATTGACGCATACACACTAACCCGTTAATGCATAAATAAGTGGGACGAGCTTTTTGTTCGCACCGAGAATGAAGAGCCATAAATCATCTGCGGTAAACTTACAGCCTAATTATATAAACTGTGTGGCTGACAGACCAAGAACCGTTGGTGCAAGGGCTGCCACCAAAGGGATGCATTCTCTTTGGTTCTTCCAGAACGCAATTCATGGGTTTTCATTTGAAGATGGCTTTAAGCTCATGCTTTACTTGCTATATTTTATAGGCAGCGTAATAGCGCTACGTAAGTAAAGAACGATGTGGGCAGAATGTATTATATATATATATATATATATATATATATATATATATATATATATATATATATATATATATATATATATATATATATATATATATATATATATATATATATATATATATATATATATATATATATATATATATATATATATATATATATATATATATATATATATATATATATATATATATATATATATATATATATATATATATATATATATATTTGGTTTCTTGGTCTTAAGCCAGGGCACTTTGTATCGAAGGAGTTGTCGTAGAAACTTCGAAAAGGGCTCATTCGATTGGAAATTGGAATGGATAGTGCCCTTTAAATAGTCGAAAGTGATTGGAAGGCAACTAACACCTCTTCCAAGCCCACCATTTCCCCAAACACATCCAATCAAAATTATGAGATAGCCGTTTTGTTCAGCGTGGCTGATTTCCAGACAGAAACTATATTTTTGAGGAGGACACTCCTCCACAGCCCTCAAGGCAAGGGTTGTAAGTTATACCCTGGGGACATAAAGCTTTTTAAAGAAAGCTTTGTTGTAAAAAATTCAAAAAGTGGTCACTTAATAGTAAATCGAAATGGTGAGTGCCCTTTTTCATAATTGAAAGGGACTAGAGAGCAAGTAACCCCTCGCTCACGCCGACCTGTCCCCACAACACATACAATCAAAATTTTGAGATAGCCAGTTCGTTCAACGTTGTTAAAAGTTCTGGACATTAGGTCTTCTGGGATAACACCCCCCCCCCCCAGAGTCCTTAGGGTTATGGTTGTAAGTTATGCCCTGGGGGAATATAAGGCTTTTATAGAAAGTGTTGTCGTAGAAACTTCAGAAACAGTTCATTTGATTGAAAATTTAAATGGCTAGTGCCCTTTTTAATAGTCGAAAGTGATTGGAAGCAACTAACACCCCTTCCACGCCCACCATTTATCCAAACACATCGAATCAAAATTTTGAGATAGCCAAAGTAGTTTGTTCATTTTGTTCAAAGTAGTTGAAAGGTTCGGAAATTATGTCTTTGAGGATGACACTCCCCCCACAGCCCTCAGGGCAAGGGTTGTAAGTTATGCCCTGGGGGCAAAAAAGGTTTTTATTGAAAGCTTTGTCGTAGAAACTTCGAAAAGGGCTCATTCGATTGGAAATTCAAATGGCTTATGCCCTTTTTAATAGTCGAAAGTGATTGGAGGGCAACTAACCCCCCTCTCACGCCCACCTTTTCCCCAAACACATCCAATCAAAATTTTTAGATAGCCATTTTGTCCAACGTAGTTAAAAGTTTTAGAAATTAGGTCTTTGAGGATGATAACCCGCTCAGAGCCCTCAGGAAAAGGGGTTCTAAGTTATGCCCTGGGGGCATAAAAGGTTTTCACAGATAGTGATGTTGTAGAGACTGCAAAAAGGGCTCGTTCGATTGGAAATTAGAAGGACTTGTACCCTTTTTAACACATCCAATCAAAATTTGGAGATAGCCCTTTTGTTCGATGTAGTTAAAAATACCGGAAATTATGTTTTCAAGGATGACACTCCCACCACAGCCTTCAGGTTAAGGGTTGTAAGTTATGCCCTGGAGGCATATAAGGTTTTTTTTTATAGAAAGCGTTGTCGTAGAAACTTCAAAAAGGAATCATTCGATTGGAAATTGAAATGACTAGTGCCCTTTTTAATAGTCGACAGTGGTTGGAGGGCAAGTAACCCCCCTCTCACGCCCACCATTTTCCAAAACACATCCAATCAAAATTTTGGGATAGCCATTTTGTTCAACGTAGTTGAATCATCCGGAAATTATGTCTGAGGATGGCAACACCTCTCACAGCCCTTAAGGCAAGGGTTGTAAGTTATGCCCTGGGGACATGTAAGATTTTTATAGAAAGCATTGTCGTAGAAACTTCAAAAAGGGCTCATTCGATTGGAAACAGGGCTAGTGCCCTTTTTAATAGTCGGAAGTGATTGGAGGGCAACTAACCCCCCTCTCACGCCCACATTTTCCCCAAGCACGTCCAATCAAAATTTAGAGATAGAAATTTTGTTTAGCTTAGTTGAAAGTTCTGGAAATTAGGTCTTTGAGGAGGACCCCCCCCTCCCCAGCCCTCAAAGCAAGGGTTGTAAGTTATGGCCTGGGGGCATATAAGGTTTTTATTTAAAGCGTTGTCGTAGAAACTTCAATAGGGCTCATTCGATTGGAAATTGAAGGGGTTAGTGCTTTTTAATAGTTGGTAGTGATTGGAGAGCAACTAACGCCCCTCTGACGCCCACCATTTCCCCAAACACATCCAGTCAGAGTTTTGAGATAGTCGTTTTGTTTAACGTAGTTGAGTTCTGGGAATTAGATTTCAGAGGATGACCCTTGCGAATGGTATCAAGTTATTTATTTCACGTCAACTAGAGGAGGTATGAAACTAAATTAAACACTACTATTTGTGACCAGATTTTTAAAAGGTTGTATGTTGTTAAAAATTGCTGAAAATTTTTCTCCAGCATGGAAATAGCAGGCCAAACTATAAAGTCTAAAAAAAACGAAAAGATTTAAAGTATTACTTTCTTTTTCCCTGACAAGATTATGTCAATATAAAACGAACAGAAATTAATTTAAAAAAATTTCCACAAAATAAGTTTTTCAAGGAAAAGTAAAGAACTCCATTAAACCAAAACTGAGCAAAAATAAAATCAAATAATCCATCAAGCGTGAAACTACCACAAATCAGCATCGATAAATAAATGAAACCCAAAACGATCAGAAATTACAATAAATAAACGAGTCAAACTCAAACGAGCAGAAATTAACATGAGTAGGACTCAAAATCCCTTTGCTTTCCCAAGACCAGAATATAATTTGCACTCTACTGAATAAAATACAAATGAATGTGCATTGTCAGTTTAATATACATATACTGATATTTAGTAATCAAAATGTTAATATCATTTGATTTATTAAACTTATAAAAGTAAAAACATTTATATTTTTCTGTAAAGTGCGAATTCTGTTCTGGCCTTGGAAAGGCATAGGGGTTTTGAGCCCTACTCATGTTAATTTCTGCTCGTTTTGAATTTGACTCGGTTATTTATTGTAATTTCTGTTCGTTTTGGGTTTCATTTATTTATCGATGTTGATTTGTGGTAGTTTCATGCTTAGAAGATTTTTTGATTTTATATCTGTTTATTTATGGGTGAATGTAATTCTTTACTTTTCTTTGAAAAACTTATTTTGTGGAAGAAGTTTTTTAATTAATTTAGGTACAAGTCAACTTGTTTTCCAACAGCTTCATTGTATCATTTCCCCTTGCATATATATTTCAACATGTTTTCCAACAGCTTCATTTCCAACAGCCCCTTGCATATATATGGCATGCCCGAAAATCTCAAGCTCCTAGTGTAGGAGAGGAGATAGTTGTATACTTAATAAGAAGGAGTAAAACTGCTTTTTCTTTAGTTTCAAGTTTCAAATCTCAAAGTCTCCTTGAGTCAAAAGCTGCGTTTTTCATCTCCTGGAAGGAACTCCTGGATGTATTTTGGTCGTTTTTTGCTATCTCCTGGGGCCTGGAGCAATAAGTTGTCCGTTTTTCATCTGCTGTAATGGAACGATGGAGAAGATTGCTCCCAGGAGATAGGAAGCACCTTTCTCCTGGAGCTCCATCAGAAGAACAGCGCGAATTTTGAAATTGAGGGACTATGGAATTTACTGAAGGAAGACTTGTTGGCCTTGAGAATGGCAAATTTGTCATAATGTGTTAGTACCTTCAGAAAATTGTTTTTAGTATGATCAGTGTAAGATGAGATGTTGTTCATTTTGGTATATGAGCTGTAGTAAGATATTTAACTATGTAAGTGAGGAGATTAATCAGAAGGCTAATGTATTTTCCACATTGCTGTAATAAGCTATTTTACCTTATTAAAACCCAACAAACAAATCAAAAAAATACACTGCAAAAATTATACAAAGCTAACATTTAATTAACCTAGATAAACAAGTGTGGGTAAAATTCTATTTAAGCTACTTTTGACTATATAAGAAAGGGGTTAGGTTAGGAAAAAAAATAGGATGAGTCCACAGGGTAAAGTATGGGTCAATATATACCAAATCATATTATTGAGTTTCAAATAAAGTGAATACACCATTCGGTGCCTTCTTTTATGCTGATTACGAAAATAATAAGCATTAGTAAATGAATTTCAGCCCCCCCCTATATATGCTAATTCAGGGTTAGGTTAGGTTGGGTTAGGTTAGGTATAGCCTATATAGGGGGGGGGGCTGAAAATCATTTCCGATAGAAATGCTTATTATATTCGTAATCAGCATAAAAAAAGGCATCGAATGGTGTATTCACTTTAGTTGAAACTCAATAATATGATTTTGTATATATTGACCAAAGTATGTCCTAGGAAGGTATTTCGAAGTACCTATCTCTACTCCTCACTCAAAAGGGTACCTGACCTTTGATGACCTGTTAAAATCGGTTAGTTATAGAAGTGAAACATTGCGAAATAGATCTTCTGTTTAAATAAATTACAACAGAATTGTTTTCAGCTTCACAATGTTGCCCAATTCCAATTTGTAAGGTTTTAAAGGTATGTAGGCTAAATATATTTCCTAAATTTTGGAAATAAAACGTTGATATGGCTTAAAATTATGCTCAAATAACTGAAAATTAAGGTAAAATGTTGTTTTGTCAAAATTACAATGGGTATAGACCTGTCATGTTGGCAAATTTCAGGACTGTCTAGAGGAAGAAGAAGTGGAGGTAGGTACTTCAAAATACCTTCCCAGGACAGAAGAAGACAGGAAGAAGAAGAAGAATACCTTCCCAGGACATACTTTTGCCTGTATACCCATCCCTGAAAGTTTCATTTTTCCTAACCTAACCCCTTTCTAAGATAGTCAAAAGTAGCTTAAGTAGAATTTTACCCACATTTGTTTATCTAGGTTAATTAAATGTTAGCTTTGTATAACTTTTGCAGTGTACTTTTTTAGTTTGTTGGGTTGTAATAAGGTAAATAATGTTAACTAGCTTATTACATCAAAGTGGAAAATACATTAACTCTCTGATTAATCTCCTCACTTACATAGCTAAATATCTTACTACAGCTTATATACCAAAGTGAACAACACCTCATCTAACAGTGATCATACTAATAACAATTTTCTTTAGTAGAATTTTACCCAAATGTGTTTTAATGCACTCATGCAACCAAATAATTCTTATTAGTCTTACATAAAAGAGAAATAGAATAGAGGTTTATATTCCTATCTTTTGTTGATACTTCTTGTAAAGTATAGATTAGGTCCTCCTGAAGTGTAGGGTGCAGAGACCAGTAAGGACACAACATTTTTTTGTATTGTCAAAAGATTTCAGAACTTTGTTGAATATGGTGGTAATTCGAAATAAATCATCACTAAATCCCTGTCTTAATTGGTAACTAACATGTATTAAGCCTTACACACGTTAAGAGCCTTAACACATCAATTTGATTAATAAAGTTTAAGTAAGTAATTTTTTTGTATTGTCAAAAGATTTCAGAACTTTGTTGAATATGATGGTAATTCAAAATGAATCATCACTAAAGCCATCTCTTAATTGGTAACTAACATGTATTAAGCCTTACACACGTTAAGAGCCTTAACACATCAATTCGATTAATAAAGTTCAAGTAAGTCTGTAAAACTAAGGACTTTCTTCTAGATTTCCTAAATGTATCATTATCATCCTATATTTGA
Source organism: Artemia sp. Qi Xiang Cuo (assembly GCF_049724085.1). NCBI lineage: Eukaryota > Metazoa > Arthropoda > Branchiopoda > Anostraca > Artemiidae > Artemia > Artemia sp. Qi Xiang Cuo. The sequence goes on from NW_028300529.1 coordinate 26,463, forward strand.
AATTAACCAAAAAAAAATTCGTTTCTCAATCGTTATTATTCAGTAAATTGTACTATAAGGTTACAGAGATGCTGCCCAGTAGATTCAGGATATGAACAACTTGTTTTTTACTGTTTTTTTTTCTGGATCTATCAGGCACCCTATTGTATAGGAGTAGCTAACCTTGCTAATCTTCACTGTTATAAAAACAACTGTATATTATTCAGTTTATCAAGTTGGACAAACATGCCGAACTGCTAACCATGCAGTATAGGTGAAGAGTTGCTGTGCAATAGACTAATTAATGCATAAGTTGTCTTGCATCTTGCTTCTATTGAGCTGCACCTCTGCATTTTTATTGCATGGGGAGCACCAGTAAGAAGTTAGTTGTTTATATTCTGGTTCTACTGGACAGTATATGTGCAACTGTACAGCTGAATTGACTGAATGATATACAATAGGAAATAATTTGTTTTTATCAGGGGGAAATAATCTGCAACTTTACCCTGGTTTCAAACATACTCTATTTAGTTTTGTGACAGAAAGGTTTTGTCTGGCATCTTTTCAGTACTGATCTTTCTATATTTGTCTTTTATTTGACTGTTCATAAGATACAGTTGTGTATATTTTATTTATTGACTCTTATTTCCTGCAATAAGTATTTTTCTCTAACATTTGTATTTATCCGCATTTCTTTACCATCTGAGTTAGTAAAAAAGGGTATGTATTATCTGGCATTCTCATGTATAATTAATAGTTTTAAATTTCAACCTATTTCTTATGCATAGGGAATTTTTTTTTTCAGTTTTATGACTAGCAGCCAGTAACAAGTGAAACATATTGATATGCTTTATTGTACCTGACTTTTGGCTTATTATGTATTTTTCAGAAGATCAGCACTTTAGCTCCATAGAGCCAGAAAGAAACAGCACTCTAGCTAGTGTGCCACAAAGAATGATCCTTCCCAGCAGACATTTTTACCATACAGCTATCCAAAGTGATGTTCAAAACTTAGGGGGGGGCTCACAGTTATACCTAGCAGAGCTCTGACTTGTTTCAGAGATTTGCTCTGAAACACCAAGCTAGACTTCTAAGCTAGACTTCAAATTTACGGTATTGTTGTGATAACCTGCTTTCCATTGTCAAGATGCAACCCTTTAATCTAAAGGGACTGGCAGCTAGACCTGCTGGCAGCAGTGGCCTGCACCTTAGCTCAAGCCTGGACCTTAGGTCATACCAGCTCATATCCATCCAATGTGTTCAGGGAATTGGTGGGCGTGGAAGGGGTGTTAGCTGCCTTCCAATCACTTTCGGCTATTAAAAAGGGCACAAGCCATTCCAATCAAATGAGCCCTTTTCGAAGTTTCTGCAAGTCCTTCAATACGAAGCGCCCTGGTTCTGAAAAAAAAATAATGCATTTTGCCAAAATTGTTCTTTACTTAAGTAACACCATTGCACTCAGATTATTTTGCTAATTGGGCTTTAAAGTGGAAGAAATACTGCCCATTAGAAGTAAGATATAAATAATTCACTTCTTGCTTTATTATCCTGATTCTATTGGGCAGCACCTCCATCCCAGTACTCTAGAATATCTATTATGCATCCTTAACACTATCTCAATTTGGTCTTCTATTCCAAACCTACAGAATATTTTATAATTAATACACAACGTCTTCTATAATTAAGAAGGAGAATCCCTATAGCTCAGGATATTGTGATCTAACGAAAACTAGCTTTTTGAATAGAATTATAATGGCGACTACGATAATCTAATTGTACATGACAGATTTCACCATAGTCTCTATTCTTGAGCCTTAAAAATGCCACAATTGGTTCCAAATGAAGTTTTATTTCATGTTTTCAAATTCTCCTTGGCCCACTAGGATAAGAGTAGAATTTCACCCATGCTCACTCAGTTTTAAATCAACACTCTTCTTCTTTATCTCTCGCAGATAATTGATGATTAGGAAGAAACCTGCAATCGCCCAGTCAAAAATCTGTTATGCCAATATGATAGTATGGATGCGACAAACCCGATCAGGGGTCTTGAACTCAAAAATGACAGTATTACCAGCCATGAGATATTTCTACTTAGACTTGTCCCAGGTCAATGCTTTGTACGTAAACAAATCAACTATTAAACTTGTCCACTTAGACTCCATTTATTTTAATGCAACAGTTTTCCTTTAAAAATCTGCTTATCCTTTTTCTTTTACAGATGGAGACAAAAAATTACTGGGCTTACCGGACGAGTTGGCTTCAGTGTGTTATACGTGATAAAACTTGTTGACGATTCTTCGAGAAGCGACTCCCCAAACATCTGGGTTGGTCTAACCCCACTCATCTGAAAGACTATCTGACCATTTCAAAAACGGATACTTTCCTAAAAGTGAAGTAGTGTGGAGTGGGAAAAGAAAAACCCCAGACCGTGCAAAAAATGATGAAAGAGCTGTCAAAGTTCTCTTGAATATTATTCGAAGTGAAACATACTTTCATTCTTACCAGGCTGGGGCACCACAAGAGTTTTGGGTGACCGTGGCTAGTGAGATGTCCAAACTGGGGTTCATTCTTGTTGACAAACCAAGATATAAAATTACTTACAAAATGACAACACTGAAGTAGGCATATCGCTCATATAAAAAAACGCCTGCACGAAATGGACGCAGCAGTGTTATTAAACCACCATTCCATGACGAGCTTCATGATATTGAGGGGTCTTCACATGCCACCTCCTCCATTCCCTTCCTAATCAACACTTATGACACTATTAACCCAGTGAAAAGGAATAAGAAAGATAGTGCTAAATCAGAAGAATGTACTAAAGAGATTCACTTGTCTGATTTTGAAGTACCCAGTAGCTCTGGCTCTACTCCCAGGATACCACCACGACCATGAAAAAGGACTAAATACACCATAAAAAAAGATTTGAAAACGGCACCTGATAGCCTCAAAGAACAGAAAGGCAAATATCAAAAAGAAAATTCTAGCTTTCGGGAAAAAATGGTGTCTGTGAATGAATGGAGAATTCGACTAATCGAAGATGAGAAATACTATCGTAAGAAGTGGGACTAAAAAAAGGATGAGCAATTTGAAAAACTACTCGAAGTCTTGGCAGGCACTGGTAAAAAAAAATAAAAAAAAGATCATCGGAGTATCTCTTCGTTGTAAAGTAACTATTTTTCATACTACATGCTTTTTATCATTTTTTAGTTTTATATCAATTTATAGCTGAAAGACTTGTACAGATATATTTTGAAAAAAACCGCTAAGTCTGTCCTGCTTTTCCTGAGTAGTCTGGACACACTATAAGGTAGAGGGATTAGACCCTCAAACTGAGTAGCACAAACAAACGAAGAAGGTTAATGAGAAGTTTATTTGACTTACATAATAGCGACTTACATAACAAACTAAAACGTTCGTTCTGCTCTGCATAATCTCAGCGAAGAAGAGTTGGGAGAATAGTTTGATCATGATTTCAATCATGGTTGCAGCTACTGCCACAGTGAATAAAGAAGAAAATTTATTTAAAGTAAGTAAATAATATGATGATATGATGTCTTGCACGCTTTGAAAAGTGTTCCTTGTCAGCCTGAAGCTTTCTCTGAACACTTCATCAGACATCTGGGATACAACAGACATGTTATCATCAACTTTCGGGCGTCCCTGAAAAAGAAAAGGATTTTATAACTACCTTTGGTGGAGGTGACAAGGACAAAGAGTTTAAAGAGATCCCAATTAGAGAGAAAAGTTATGGATATTCCTAAAATCAAAATCGAACATTTGATAAATCCAATCTACATCCATACGCATCCCTATAACATTAGTTCAATTTTTACAATCTTAAGGGAGATTTAGAGCCAATATCATCAATTTCAATGATCAATGTCAATATGTAGAAACAAAATGTACACCTCAAGTTAAGGGGCTAGCAGGGGTTTAACTACTTTCCTACGGTTGAGGGGGGGGACAGCCCAGAATGTTCCGACAATTCTTCTTCTTCTAATTCACAGCAGGCGGGCTATTCAGTTGGTACTATTTAGCCCTCTTCTTTTTGCTTCACTCTGTGGGCTACAGAGCTACTGTCTTGGTTGTCTCTTATTTTTTAGATATTGTCAGATATCTTTCAGTAGATCTTTTGACTCAAGGAGTTCGAATATAAGATGATAGATATCGATTTCTGTGCTCTGTGTGCAGGTATAGTTGGCTAGGCTCTTGGCTGATAGTGAGATTTTGTGGTGTTTAAAGTATTTTAACAGTTTACAAAGCAAGGTATGTTGTGCAGACGTCAGCATATTACATTCAAATAGGCAATCGATTTCTGCAAATTTCCGACAAATTTCCATGTCTGCTGACTTCTTCTTCTTCTTCTAATTCACAGCAGGCGGGCTATTCAGTTGGTACTATTTAGCCCTCTTCTTTTTGCTTCACTCTGTGGGCTACAGAGCTACTGTCTTGGTTTTCTCTTATTTATTAGATATTCTCAGATATCTTTCAGTAGATCTTTTGACTAAAGGAGTTCAAATATAAGATGATAGATATCGATTTCTGTACTCTGTGTGCAGGTATAGTTGGCTAGGCTCTTGGCTGATAGTGAGATTTTGTGGTGTTTGAAGCACTTTAACAGTTTACAAAGCAAGGTATGTTGTGCAGACGTCAGCATATTACATTCAAATAGGCAATGGTCCGTTGTTTCATTATTCATATAACAATGCGTGCAGAGGGGACAGGGGAATTGAACCACTTGAATTAGAAAACTTATATGAGAATGCAAGGAAATTTAGTCCATTTGTTCCAGAACGAATTCTATGATAAATTTTAGAAAGATACTTATTGGGAAAGGGGGAAAGGATAGGAATAATCTTGTTAAAATTAATATCTGATAGCCTCCATCGGTAAATATCTCTAATTGGGATTGGTCTCCCACTTGGCTGGTCAATATTTATAGCATTTTTTGCTATTTCATCAACCTGATGATTACCAATTCTGCCAGAGTGGCTAGGAATGTACTGAAAATAAGTTTTTATGCCATTTGAAGCAAGATTATCAATAATACTGAAACAATGATAAGTGTCAATGTCCAACTTATATTGAGGAGCTGAGGCCAGCAACTCAAGGTTTGATAGAGAGTCGGAATATTGATAATATTATTTGAATTTGCAATCAAAGGTTGGTTTTCTTTAAGGTGTTCTAATGCCATGATTATGGCATTTAACTCAGCATACATTATAGATAAATTATTATGTAATCTCTCGCCAATTGCAATCTTCAGATGAGGAAGGAAAACACCACTTACAACCTTCTCATTTATTTTTAACCCATCAACAAATATTTGAAAGTGATTTTTATAAGTAATTGTATTAAGTTCTGCAAATTTTTTTCTGGAGAAAAGCAAGGGGGGTTAAATCTTTATTCTACTTTGAGAACTCATTATTTATTATGCAACTTGACCAATTCCATGGGGGGGGGGAGGGGATCCGGGAAAGTGGGTGCAATAGACTTTGCTGGTATGGGGAACTTCTTCTGAATATTGGCATACTCATCTGCAATGCCTCTATACATGGCTGGATTTCTTAACCAATTATGTAGTGTGTGTGAGCTATTTGATTCAATTTTTTTAAGATGTTCTGACTAGAGAAAGCTACGTCTCTCCCTTATTGTTGTTAATCCACTCTCCATAAGCAGAAACTTGGTGCTTGTGGGTTTCCTAAGACCAAATATCAGATATATTATATCGTTTAGTATTGTTTCAATTTTTTGTATCTGGGTCTTTGCACATGCACCATATATGATGAGCTCATAGTCAATATGGGGTCTTATATGTGATTTATAAAACTGGGGTAACGTTTTCTCCTTACATCCCCAGGGTGTGGAAAGAAGTCTTTTTAGTATATTTGTTTTTCTATAGCATTTTTTTTTGTGTTTGAAATGTGGAGGTGGAAATTAAGTTTTTGGTCAAGCATGAGACCTAGGTAATTAATATGATTATCTTCTGGAATAGTTGTTTTATTTAGAGTTAGTTTTGCATTAACATGGTTTCGCTTCCGGTGAAATTGGATTATTTTTGACATTGTGGGTGCAATGGGTGAATCTGAATACTGAGAGATTTATCGAACTGGAAAAGTGACTTTTGCAGATTTGACTATGCTATCTGGAAGGTGTTGCCAGATTACCATAGCACCAGATCATCAGCATATTGCGGATTCGTGTGGGGTAGGTTCTTGTCCCAGAGATATAGGGCAAATAGGAGGCAACTGAGGACTGCTCCCTGAGGTAGGCCTTTGGTTATTGTCTTTTGGGGTGAAGAGGCTGAACCAACACAAACGATGAAACTTCGCACTTCGATGAAGGATTTAATAAAAGATACTAGCTTAGGGGGTACTCCAAGGTTTGCAAGTTTGTTTAAAAGGATTTGGTGGTTCACATTGTCATATGCCCCTTCAAAATCAAGGAAAGCTGCAACTAGGACATTATTTTTTGAGAAAGGTTCATTTATTGCATTTGTTAGCAAAATGAAAGCATCATTGTCATAATGGGTATTATTATGTATAAGCTCATACAGGAGTGGGTTGGGGGAAGTCTTTTTCCCACAGATGTGGCATATGACTTTATGTGTAATTGGCTCACGCGTTTCTCTGGAGAGATTATTTGCAACATTATTCCAGTAATTACATTTAGCATCTATTATAGTCCTTTTTAGATTAGATTCTGCTTGTAATTTTTTTTAAATATGTAGTAGGTGATGGTTTTTTTTATGAATTCTGTCCTAGCTGCCTTTTTTATTCTCCATTTACTTAGGCACTCATTTGTCCACAATGCCTTAGGAATTTATTTAGTGAATGTTTTCTTAGGTGTTGTCCTGGGGATAGCATGATTAGCTGTATTTATTAGTAAAGATGTGAAGGCTTCATCATGTGTGTCAACTGTTGTGTTTGAAGTGCATGAACTTTGGGTGAAACTTGTAATTTCATCATTTAGCTTATTTTGGAACATAGACAAATTTGCTTTAGTGATGATATATTTGGAGGTATGAGATAGAGTTTCAGCAGGTTCATTTAAGGAGCAAACTATAGCAAAGTGGTCAGTACATAGACTATCAATTTTATTTATGTAAATTTTGTTCAAAAAATTTAATGACCCAATTTGTAGGTCAATTGTGGAGAATCTGCCACTTTTGGGGTTGAAATATGTATTCAGGTTTGGAGGGGTAGCAACAGATAATTCAGTATTATTTGAAGTCATATGCTCAATCAATTTGCCAGCTTTATTTGATGGTTTATTCCCCCACAAAAGGCTGTGGGCATTGAAATCTCCAAAAATAATGATATTTTTAACATATTATAATTATTTATATAATTAAAGAAATCCTTGGCATCTGTAGTTTGGCCAATAAGGTTATAAAAGCTTATTATGTAGGTTTTTAAATTATTCAGCCAAACACTGATACCAATTACATCAACATCATTTGCAAAATCTGAAAAATTGATGCCAAAAAATTTCATATTATTTTTAACTAATACAGCTATCCCACCTCCTTTTCTCTCTGAAAATCTATCCTTTCTGAGGATAGTATATCCCAGAGACTTGATTTTTTGATTTTGGGTTAAATGAGTTTCCTGGTGACAAGCAATATTTAATGTAATTATTATTCATAAAATATATTAGTTCATTTAGCTTCTTTTCTGTGAGTGATCTTACATTCCATTGGAGTATTGATATATGTTGTGTTGTTAATTTATTCTTCATATGGCTGTGTATCAATGTTCAGCGTTGTTAAAAGTAAAGCAAGATCTTTTTTTGCTTGAATGAGCATATCATCAGGGATGTAGATTTCTGTCAATTTTGCAATGATTTGTGTTTTTTCTATTTGGTTTATGTTCATTGCCTGAATTTCATTATAGTTTATAATGATTATGTATATATTTGTGGATTGTAGTTTGTGTTGTATATCATTTTTGTTAGATAAGGGATTGATTCATGGCAGTGTTTCTGGTTTGTTTCTTCTTGGGAGGGGGGCCAGGCTGACCTCATCTCACCGGACAAGGAGGCTTGTTGGCTTGGTGATTCCTTCTGATAGGGATTTGAGCTAGGGGGCTTAGAAGATGGTGTTTTATATGGGGTGCTTGATGCATTGGGGGTGTTTGACTTGGGGGATTTGGTTGATTTCATTACAGGCTTTATTTGGTATTGTTGGGCAGCATTTGCTTCCACTGCTGCAAAGGGGTATGGGATGGCCTTCTCTGTTGATATTTGGAGTGTTAGAGCTCTTTTCTTGTATGCAGGGCATAAAGATTTATTTGTAGATTCATGACGGCCTTTGCAATTGATGCATTTAGGCTGAGTTCTGTTACCAGTTGTCAGCTCTTTAGGATGGAAAGCTTTACTATTGCTACACCCTCGGAGAATTTCATTGCATTTGTTTGTCGTGTGTCCCAGTTTTAGACACTTCTGACACTGGATAGGCTTAGGTTTGTATTCCTTGTGTGGTTTGATTTGCACAAATAGGAATAATTTTTCTGGGATATTAATTTTTTCCTTCAGTGTGAATAAGAAGGATCTACTAGTTTTTAGGCCATTAGAGTTAGGTTTGCCAAGTTGGGTAACATCCTCAACTGGGATTGTGTTTCCAGCTCTATCTGATAGGCCTTCTTTTAACTCATGAGTGGATATCTCTTGGGGAAACTTATGAACAACTATCTTTGTTGGTGAGTGTTTTGGGTTCCAATGAGTGCAATAATTTGAGTACTCAGAAGGGATTTTAGGCTGATTATTGCATCCACTGATTTCTGAGCTTCTACAGCTATTAGCAGAGATACATCACGGTTAAAATTAAGAGAGAACATTCATTTAAGCAATTTAAAAATTGCAACTCTTATTGCAGTGATCATTTTTATTTCAAAGGGGGTAGTAGGAGTAATTTTAAGGTAAATTCCTAAGTTTTTGGAGGGAGGATCTTGGGCAGGGAGAGGGGATATGCTTTTTATTGGGGATATTTTTTCTTTTTTTTAGAGCTTCTAGAGAGGACCTCTTGAAACCCATTATCCTCATTTATAGTTACATTAGCCTCTACACTTATCATTGTCCTATTCTCCGAATTGGAGCTATCATTTGAACTTTGAGATAGTGTGCTTGACCAGCAAAGATGGGTATCTTTCACTATGGCGCTTTCACTAGAATTTGATTTGGGATCTGGTGGGACTTTTTTTTGGAGGACTTCTAAACATTGCCTATTGGAAAAAGCTTTAAACAAAAAAAACAAAACTAAAACAAGAGGGAAAAATAGAATGATATTAAACCGTCTGCAATACTATACTATGGGGAGGAGAAACACCACAGTATAGCCCTGAGGATGACATGAGCAAGATTGGTTTGGTACAACTGCTGATTAGAAGCGATAATAATTCACAAGAAAATATATTTTAATTTTCTTACAAGGTTGCTGTTGCTGTTGCTGTCTAGCTTCTTCTTCTTCTAATTCACAGCAGGTGGGCTATTCAGTTGGTACTATTTAGCCCTCTTCTTTTTGCTTCACTCTGTAGGCTACAGAGCTACTGTCTTGGTTGTCTCTTATTTATTAGATATTGTCAGATATCTTTCAGTAGATCTTTTGACTCAAGGAGTTCGAATATAAGATGATAGATATCGATTTCTGTGCTCTGTGTGCAGGTATAGTTGGCTAGGCTCTTGGCTGATAGTGAGATTTTGTGGTGTTTAAAGTATTTTAACAGTTTACAAAGCAAGGTATGTTGTGCAGACGTCAGCATATTACATTCAAATAGGCAATGGTCAATTGTTTCATTATTCATATTACAAATCCTGCAAAGAGGGGACAGGGGAACTGAACCACTTGAATTAGAAAACTTATATGAGAATGCAAGAAAATTTAGTCCATTTGTTCCAGAACGAGTTCTATGATAAATTTTAGAAAAATACTTATTGGGAAAGGGGGAAAGGATAGGATTAATTTTATTAAAATTAATATCAGATAGCCTCCATCGGTATATATCTCTAATTGGGATTGGTCTCCCACTTGGCTGGTCAATATTTATAACATTTTTTGCTATTTCATAAACCTGATGATTACCACTTATGCCTGAGTGGCTAGGAATGTACTGAAAATAAGTTTTTATGCCACTTGAAGCAAGATTATCAATAATACTGAGACAATGATAAGTGTCAATGTCCAACTTATATTGGGGAGCTGAGGCCAGCAACTCAAGGCTTGATAGAGAGTCGGAATAGATGATACTATTATTCGAATTTGCAATCAAAGGTTGGTTTTGCTTAAGGTGTTCTAATGCCATGATTATGGCATTTAACTCAGCAGACATTATAGATAAATTATTAAATAATCTCTCTCCCATTGCAATATTCAGTTGAGGAAGGAAAACACCACTTGCGACCTTCTCATCCATTTTTGACCCATCAACAAATATTTGGAAGTGATTTTTATACGTAATTGTATTAAGTTCTGCAAATTTTTTCTGGACAAAACCAATGGGGGTTAAATCTTTATTCCATTTTGAAAATTCAGTATTTATTATGGGAAATAATCAATTCCATGGAGGGGAGTGGGGGAAAGCTCGTGCAATAAACTTTGCTGGTACAGGGAACTTCTTTTGCAGATGAGTTTTCGCATACTCATTTGCAATACCTCTAAACATGGCTGAATTTCTTGACCAATTATGTAATGTGTATGAGCTATTTTATTCAATTTTTGCAAGATGTTTTGTCAAGAGAAACCTAGGTCTCTCCCTTATTGTTGTTAATCCACTCTCCATAAGCAGAAACTTGGTGCTTGTGGGTTTCCTAAGACCAAATATGAGACGTATTATATCATTTTGTGTTGTTTCAATGTTTTGCATCTGGGTCTGTGCACAAGCACCATAAACGATGAGCCCATAGTCAATATGGGGTCTTATATGTGATTTATAAAACTGGAGTAAGGTTTTCTCCTTACAACCCCAGGGTGTGGAAAGAAGTCTTTTTAGTATATTTGCTTTTCTATAATATTTTTTTATTGTGTTTGAAATGTGGAGGTGGAAATTAAGTTTTTGGTCAAGCATGAGACCTACGTAATTAATATGATTATCTTCTGGAATAGTTGTTTTATTTACAGTTAGTTTTGCATTAACATGGTTTTGCTTTCGGTGAAATTGGATTATTTTTGACTTAGTGGGTGCAATGGGTAAATCTGAATGTTGAGAGAATTTTTCAAACTGGAAAAGAGACTTTTGCAGATTTGACTGTGCTATCTGAAAGGTGTTGCCAGATGACCATAGCACCAGATCATCAGCATATTGTAGATTCGTGTGGGGTAGGTTCATGTCCCAGAGATATAGGGCAAATAGGAGGCAACTGAGGACTGCTCCCTGAGGTAGGCCTTTGGATATTGTCTTTTGGGGTGAAGAGGCTGAACCAACACAAACAATGAAACTTCGCACTTCTATGAAGGATTTAATAAAAGATACTAGCTTAGGGGGTACTCCAAGGTTTGCAAGTTTATTTAAAAGGATTTGGTGGTTCACATTGTCATATGCCCCTTCAAAATCTAGGAAAGCTGCCACTAGGATATTATTTTTTGAGAAAGATTCATTTATTGCATTTGTTAGCAAAATGAAAGCAT